>NC_142130.1:78684841-78992711 GCF_024610735.1 Ursus americanus
AAGAAAGAAAAAAGCAAAAGAGGAGAGAGATTACTGCGAAAATGATTACTGTCAGTTATAGGGTTGTTTGGCTATAATATGTAATGCAAAAACTTTAGTTAGGCTCTTTTAAAAATAGGGCCCTTTCTGTATACTTCTGTTTCATTAAAAATGAAAATTAGAACTGAAATAATTTGGAATGGTGTAAGAAGACCCAGATTGTGACCTAATTCCCCTGCTTACCAAGCACTATTCCCATAACTTCTGAATCTTGGGCCCTCCTCTATGTTTGGGGATAGAAAGTTGTTCAACTGACTATCTCTGCAATGATTATCACAGGAAGAACAAAATAAAAGGGAAGTATTTCACAGATTGTAATACTGTAGAATCACTAAAATTCTATTAAATAATGAAACTTTTGAACAGGCAAAAATAAATATAGCATTACTATGTATAAAATGTTACATCATTATTTGTAAAGTTCATTGATTTCCTGTACAAAAATATTTTAAAAGTGTGAACTGTAATTACCATCTGTAATTATAGGTTGCATAGTAAAACCTAATGATACAATAGGGTCAAATGAAAAATTTATTGCAAATTCATTTTCTGTCCTACAATGATACAGCGTTAGTCTCAACATGATTGTAGCAATAAGTTAATACACTTCAGTATTCTTCTGCAGCATTACTACTGGGACCGAGATTGTGATTATTAAGGCATCACTTTAATGGCTGATGCTTTAAGGTAAACACACTGCCCCCCAAATATATATATGGTATATACATTATATAAAATATATATAAATATATATAAAACATTACATAGCCTATATGTAATATATTTATAATATATAATTAATATTATGTGTAACTAATATATAATAAACATGCATATATAAATTATTTTAGAGAAATGTATTTGATCAGCAATATATGATCCATACAAGTGTTATTTCAAATTTATCAGTAATCAAAAACCAAAATTCATTTAAAGAGGAATTTAATTGAGGAAAATGAGGAAGTTTTTAAACAAAGAAAAAGACTTCTCATTTTGCATTATGGCAATTTATTCTAAAAGAAAATTCCTCTTAAAAATATTTAGCATTCTATACAAAAAGCAACAAATAACCTATTAAACATATAGTGAGGCTAAGCTTACAGAAATAAATTATCATAACTAAAAACAAGGAGAGTACAAGAAGGAGGTCTTATACATGAGCTAAAACCAGTCAAAACCCAAGGGATCTGTCAATCCTGGAGTGTACAGCAGCCCTGGATATAAGAAATGAACTGTGTTCTCCTTACTTAAGGGAGTGAAACCAAAGGAGGGTGAAGGATTTTAAAGACCAATGCACATAGCTTTAAAATTCCACTTTCTAAAGATAGTAATCGAGGAAATGTGCCTTTTTTGGTCTTTATCTCAAGGTTGAAAATATCTTACATGAGAATCTGTAACAATAGTTGTACCTCTACGTGCACTTGGGGATTTGAATTTACACTATCTATGGATTCTGGGCAACCCCAACCCGTGTCCTTAAGTTAAGGTGATCTCTGGTAAGAAGCATGCAGCAGAAGCAAATTACAAATGAAGATCAACCAAATATAAATTCGAAATTAAAAATGGAGCAAAAGACCCAGAATGGTAAGACTTTGTGGCAGAAAGAGAGATCATCATTCTCTGAGGGCACTAATCCCAACATGAGGACTCCATCTTCATGTCCTAATCACCTCCCAAAGGCCCCACAACTCCAAACACCATCACATTAGAGAGTAGGGTCTCGACATATAAATTTTGGGAAAACAAACCTTCGGTGTAGAGTACATGTTATCCCCAGACTATCACAATCATAAACATGTTCCTAATGACCTTATAAAAAACATAGAAAAATGACAAATTAGTAACATAAAGAAGATAAAATGTGTCTTTTACTTATAATTTTGTAATAAATGTATTTTAAGCAATAAACCCATATCAAAAAAGGGAAATATGAATAGGTTTAGTTAAAATAAAAATAATCAAGTAATTTAATAAAGCATGTGTAGTTTTAAAAAGAATAGTAACTAATTGTAAGGCAAAGGTAGTACCAGAAAGGTATCTGAAAACATATGTATCACAGCAAGATTAAAGCCATACAGTACATAAGAAAAAAAAATTTTTAATATCCAAGAAAATTAGACAAAAAAGAAAAAAATGACAATATTTTTTAAAAAGTGCCAATTTCAAATACTTGTAAATGTCCAATAATAGAGTAGTGGTTAGAAAATTATGCTTAGGGGCACCTGGGTGGCTCAGTCAGTTAAGCGTCTGCCTTCAGCTCAGGTCATGATCTCAGGGTCCTGGGATTGAGTTCCGCATCAGGCTCCTTGCTCAGCGGGGAGCCTGCTTCTCCCTCTGCCTGCCACTCCCCCTGCTTGTGCTCTCTCTCTCTCTCTCTCTCACAAATAAATAAATAAAATCTTTAAAAAAGAGAGAAAAAAAGAAAATTATGCTTAACCATGCTAGAGATGTTATGTGACCCCTAAATGATGCTAGCGGTTATGTTCATTCATTAACAGGGACATTTCTCAATAGTCTTTTATATGCAATTAAACAGAATGTAGAACAGCATGTGTATATGATATGCGTGCATATATAATACATTTTTAAAAATCTGTACACGTGTTTTTGTGACTATATATGACAGCAGAACCAAACGTGTATATACACTATAGAAAGAAAAAAAAAACAAATCAGAAGAATAAACCTGCCGTAATAGTAGTCCTGGGTGTACAGGGCAGACAAGTAATGGGAAAGTGACATGGGTGTTTCCATTTGCAGCTGAGAAAAAATAAAGAGTTTGATTTGGAAAATAATTCTGCAAACTAAAAATAATAAAGCATTTACTATATTTGGGGCAGTATGCTCATTTACTTAAATTCTTGTTCTTCCTTTAAGTCAATTAAGTAATTCTGCCAGTTGAATAACACTGCACAGGAAGAAAGGAAGGCAAACTGATACCGTATAACTGACCCAAAGGTACAGCAGAGTAACTGAAGAGCGCAGCTGCACTTCCAAGCCAGTTTTGTTGTTACTGTTCTAACATCTATTAACCCCCATTCCTAGCAGTAGCAGGAAGTAAGTCAACTCTATACCATAGGTCTGTAACATAACATATAATATATTAATATCACAAAATTCCAAAAATAAGACTGAAGCATTTTCGTATTTTTAGAGGAGTAGTAGCTTACAAAAGAAATAGAGAAATAAAACAAAAATGGGAACCAAAACCAAAATTGGCTTCAGAGTTATGGTTACCAACATTTACAACTACTCTTTATCAGCAATTTACCATATTTGTGATGCAAATTTTCCTGTATGCCATATGTGCATTGGCCAGATGAACAGTGATTAAGATTTAGAAAAGAATTTAACAATATTTATGCTAACCACTCAACAATGTAATTGGAAAAGTCTTGATTAATTATACAGCTTTGGAAAGTAAAACATCCATCTGTGCCATCACATTCATAGTTTTTGAAGTAAATTGCGTGCTTTCTAACTATAACCATAAAGGGTCACGTAAATCAGGCCATATAATGCAAGGCAATTTTAAAAATGAAAAGTACAGAAATATTTACATGGAAAACTGTCATGTATATCAGATGATATACTTAACCTTTGAAAGATGTAAATTCATAATTACACAAATAAAATAGGCTATGTTGTGTAAAATCAATTTATGTCTCCTGTGAAAGTTACTGCGGGCATTAACATTGTAGTAGCTTATTTCATCAATACTCTTATTAACAAATGTGTGCATTGAATATTCTCTGATTTTTAAATGAAGAAATATTTAATTATTTAGTGATTACTTACATTAAAAAGTGATTTACAGCAAAAACAGTATGTCAGACAGTATTCACAGGGAAATTTGTAATAGTAGAGATGTGTTTCACTTATCAGACAAGTTCATGATAAATTATATGTACATCAAATTCCTGAAAAAAATTTATATGCCATGAGGGAATGTACACTATGGATGAGTCGGAATTATTTTCCAAATTAAAAAATGATTTCATCACATGAACATCACAATGTGTATTTCTTTAATTAATACATATTTCATTATTTCAGATTTCTTAATGTCCCAGACATAGGAACATTCTTATTTGAATAATCATGGTCTTATTAAACAATTTCCCAGTCTTAAACATGTAACACACATAATTGTGTATACATGCTGCTGTGCCAGGAGTTGCTTGGAACATTTTATCGTAATGCTTTCTTGAAATCTAAGATTTTCTTGGGACATTTTTACAATGACACAATATCATGACCAATGGATTTAAATGATGATGTTTACTATGTAGTCACTAAGTCAACATAGTCTGTGCCCACTCTGTCCACTGAGGAAGATGTCTCAGTGATAGACCATAATTAAAGAGAGATGCTGCTAGTCCTATAGAAGCTTGAACATTAACCATGGAGAGAACATGATGTCATTTTAAGGTGCTATCTCCCAAAGAAAACAAATGAATAAAATATAAATTCTTATGCTTCAACTAATTCTGATTTCAATTAATCCTGGCAAGTGAAAGGAGTTGACAAATCACCTGATACAAGCCTGTCATTTTGCAGTTGAGGAACCTGATATCAAATATACCAAGTACTGACTAAGATTACCCAGATAATAATGGAGAATGTTCTAGAACTCATTCCTGCTACTGTACTCTCCACCATAACCTACTTTTATGGACTAAGTTGTATCTCTTCCCCAACTAAATTCATATACTGAAGTCCTACCCTCAATGTGACAGAATTTGGAGATAGTGCCTGTAAAGAGGTAAGTAAGGTTAAATGAGGTCAGGGTTGGGGTCCTAATCCAACAGAGTTGTTGTCCTTATAAGAAGAGGAAAAGACACCAGGGGATGCATGTACACAGAGAAAAGGACATGTGAGGACACAGCAAGAAGACAGCCATCTGCAAGTCAAGGAGAGAGGAGGCTTCAGGAGAAAACCACCCTTCTAGAACTTGGATTTTTAGCCTTCAGAGCTATGAGAAATAAATTTCCGTTGAAACCACATAGTGTATGGTATTTTCTTATGGCAGCCCCAGCACACTAATAAACCTGCTGATATGTTTGTTATATCTCCTGCATATAATAACTTATTTCCTTGACTTTGTTTCTTTCTTCATTCTGTTATTGGGCTGACCTGACCCCATGCTTCTATCAGGATACTTTCTTTGTTTAAATACTGTTCTGTCTCTTGTGACGTTCGATCTGCACTCATGGATGCTTCCTATACATTTGGATTCATGGCTTTTGCAATATCGATGTTCCAGTGAGAGAACTATATGTATAATCAACTATTTTCTATGAAAATTAAAGGAAAAATGGGACAGAAATTTGTAATCAGGGGCAAAAAAATGCTAAACACATTTTTTTTCAAAGGATAATTTTAGAGAAGTATTTTGATAAGGACAACAATTTCCTTTAAATTTCTTTATTCGTATTTTATATGAATAAATCAAAGGGCTCTTAATTCCTTACAGCAAATAAGAAACATGATAACAAATTATTGATATGGTTTGAGTCCCGAGTCAACCTGAGAACCTGATGGAAGATAAAGCTATCAAATCAGATGCTGGGTAAAATATGAAGGTCCTTGAGAAATAGACAAAGGATTTTGGACTTTCGATCTGAATGTAATAAGTTGCTAGTTTCAGAAATGCCAATGAAACGAGAAGATCTTAGGTGCATTTTAGAATTTCTTTGGGCAGCAATGTGGATTGAATGGATGACAAAAAGTCTAGCAGCCAGAAGAGATGAGTTTCTCCTGCAGCCATCCAGGACAGAAGTAATGAGTGGTTAGTAGCAAGGCAATGGCGGTAGAAATCAAAAGAAGACTTTGGATTTCTTAGTTATTAAAGAGATGGGAACAGCAAGATTTGGTAACCAATTTGATGCTAGGAATAAATGAAAAGAAAGAGCTAAAATAATCTTCAGGTTCTTGTCGAGGAGCATTTGGTGGAGCCATTGATAAAAAAAAGGAAAGTAAGAGAAGCACTAAATATCTTTCATCCCATGAAATAAGGATGTTCAATTCTGTTTTATTATTCCAACTCTAGACAGTTTGATTATATTTAGCAAGTTGCAATAAAATGTTCTGAGAAACTAATTCATATTCTCAGACAAAGCCTATACAAATTCAGAACATACTGAGTGGCTTGGATTTGAGAAAAGAGAAAATATTTAAATCAACAAAACTGCATTTAACACTAGGGAGCTACTTCTTGACAAAACTTGTGATTGTAAAAAGGAGCTATTGTTCTTTTAGTCATCACATGTTTCATTTTCTTAATGTGCTTTGATTTTTAAAGCTAAGCATACTGATTGCCATATGGCTGTATCTTTTTATATCTCAACAGTTTTAATAGATCACAAAAATCTGAAAATTGTATTGTTGGTGTTTTGGCTAGTTAATTTAAAAAGACACACATTTTATTTAGTGGTATATAATCAATCTAATAATATGCTATGCCAGTTAATGTCTGATGTGTAAATAATTTATTTTCTTGGTAATAACAATTACATCCTTTGGGACTGCATCCTATGTATTCAACTTATTACTACTAATTCCTACTAACATCCAACACAGTTGTATAAGCATGTACTATTACAACTAATTCTTTAATTATTGTTCATCACCTGCACAATATAACTTTTTAAAGAGTACACTGAATATTCATTCACTATTTTTAATGTAATTGTCACTCAAATAGCACGTCCTTACTCATCTCTCTCTTATTTAAAGGAAGAGTATGGAGCCCTAGATCAAATCAGTAGCACAACCATAGCTTAATCACAAACCTGCATACACATCCCGGCACACACCCTTTCCTCTGATGGTAATTGCTAAAAACTGAAAAATTATCTTCAGATTTCTGTCACTTTCTATGGATGGTCAAGTTAAAATAGAGGCAAAATGGCTGCATTGCAAGGCAGTGACTTCTATATACTCTTTGTCTTAAAAGTAAAAAACAAGAAAGAAAAGTAAAACAATGAGAGTTAACAAAGCAAAGATAAAATTGAAGATTTGGTCAAAAACAATAAAATGGAAAACCTCTGGCAACACTGTACCTAAAAAAAAAAAAAAAGCAAAAATGAAAGAAAAAGAAAAAAAATTCTCTGAACTAAGGGATCCCTTCATATCTTGGGTAAAAAAAAAATACTGAAAATGAGTATTTTATGTGTGTGTGAGAGAGTGTTAATGAATGCTTATATACGGTAAAACATTCAGCCCTCTCCTCAGACTATTTCCATAGTTGTTAACAGCCAGTTCTATATATTCTACAGGCAAACACTCTTCTACAGAAAACACTCTTGGGAATCTATCAAGTTTAACAGGAAATAACTAAAGATAGTAACATCGGGCATCCTCCAATGAAATGCCACTGGCTGATGAATTACAATAAATAATACAGTCAGCATGACAAAAGCGTGGGTGCAGAGCCTTCTGTTAACATTTTAAAAACCCACCCTTGTATACATGCAAACTATAAGCATCAGCAGACATCTTCAGAATGCTACAAGCAGAAAAGAGATAAAAAACAGAAACAGAAAAGCATCTTGAAGGAAAAGAAGTTCTGTTAGAACACATCCACAGTATATTATTTATGTCATCAGAGAAATAAGAAAAAAATATATAATCAATGAAAAAAATAATGAAGCCGGTATACTAGAAAATGGACAGGAAAACAAGTGCTTAGATATTATAAACATGACAGGCTACCGCTCTTGGGCATTTATCCCAGACAAATACAAACTTATATGCAAGCAAGAATGTGCATGCAAATGTTCACAGCAGCTCTCTCCTTCATAACTGAACACTGGAGGTCAGTGTCCTTTGATGAGTGAGTGGTAAAACGGTGGCACATGCATGCCCTGGAGTATGTCTCAGCAACATAAAAGGAATAATCTATTAATACATACAACAAATTGGGTAATCTCAAGAGAATCATGCTGTGTGAGAAAAGCATCTCCGAAGTTTACATATTGTATGACTCCACTTATATAACATTCATGAAATAACATTATAGAGACAGAGACTTATTAGGAGCTGTCAGGGTTGGTGATGGGAGGGATAGTGATGGGTATTGCTGTTATAAAGGGATAGCATATAGAAGTCCCGTGGAAATGGAACAGTTCTATATCTTGACTGTGATAATAGTTACCATGCATGTGACAACATGGCATAGAACTACATACATGCACTTGCACATAATTGCACACAAATACTTGCGAGACTGGTGACAACTGAATAAACTGGATTGTGCATATGACAATTGACTGGTTTAAATGTTACATTTGGGAGAGGCTAGGTAAAAGGTAATTGAAACCTCTCTGTCCCTTTTGTTTTCTTTGAAACTTCCCATGAGTTTAAAATTATTCCAAAATATGGTAGACTACAGAAAAATCAATACAAGTTTTTGGAAAATGTAGTTAACTAAGTGTGTTTCCCATAAATTAGAAGAAAAAAAGCACAAAAGATATGGAAAATAGAAAAGCAAAAATTTAAAAACCAGTCTCAGAGGTTCAATAACTTACTAAAAAGATACTATAATTAGAGAAAAAGAAAAAGAAGAGGAAGATTATCCAGAGGCACGTTTTCTGATCCCTGAAAATTTATATTTCACTTCCGTTCAAGATGGATTCTGATCTTAATACATAGTGGATACCCATAAATGGCTCACCCTCATCTAAGCGGTGTTCAGCAAATGATGGCTTGGTGGCCAAATCCGGAGCAGTATCTGTTCTTGTACAGTGCACAAAAATAAAGGCACTTTTTCAAAAATATTTCTAAATGCTTACAGCATAAATGGCTATATAAGTACCTACGTAAATCTTGAATTTTTCCTCTAAGCTAAGAAGCCTACACTACCTGGCTCTCTAAGAAAATATTTGCAAAGGACAAATGAATTTTCTAGAGGAATCAAGACAATGAATTTTCAACAGAGATCACATTTAGATACCAAAGAGTAATCTGCTTACCAATATTGGGAATTATGTCAGGTGTAAAATTTGTTCCGTATTATGGAAATAGATAACTGTTTGACATTAATAAACAAATCCAACAAATTAAAAAGCATCCAGGAAATTCAGTGTAATTTCAAAACTAAATGCGTACCAGTACACAGTTGAATTTAACTAACCCAGAACAAAGCCACTAATAAGTCTTGGTCTCTATAATGTTATTTCAGGAATGTTATATAAATGGAGTCACATGATATGTAAACTCTTGAGATTCTTGGATTGGAAAGCAGTATATAGTAGTTCCAAATTACTCAAGTCCACAAAGTCTCCATAAAAATGGTTAATATCTATACTAATCTCTTTCATGGGCTCACGGTAAATTTGGTGTAATCCAAAAAATTCTAAAGGGTCCTTAAAAACTGCTGTTTGGGCACGTTTTCGCATCCAAAACATCCAAAGGAGAAAAATGTATATTAGCTTATTTTTTTTATAAGAGAAAATATTTTAAACATGTACAGATTTATTGAAGGAGACAAAAGTTTTGCAGAGCTAACAAATTCTTTTCAGTCAAATAAAAAAATTTCCTAGCATAAACAAAATGGACAAATGAGCTTGCGGACAGCAGCTAACCACACTGGTACGTTAGCAGGTGGTACTTGTACTTGTGATATAACTAAAAATGCAAAATAAATACTTGCAGAGATAGAAAATCTCAGAAGATGTTACTTTTGTAGGATAATTTCATAGATCAGATTATCCAGACACAGATGGTCAAACAGATTTGGAGGTACAGAATGTTTTATATGGGTCAGGACCTAAAAGAGTGGAAGGTGGAGGCAGGATTGGGCAAAGGAAGAAGTCTAACTGCAATGAAGATTAAAACATTTCTTGGCTAATTGTGTTACGGTTTCAAAGAAAATTGGATATGAAATAAAAAATTCATAGTGGCTCCTAGAAAAATATCTTTTTTCTGTGTATGCTTTTAAATTCCAAGGAGAGATACAACACTATATTGAAAAAAGAACATTTTGGCATAAGAAAAGTATTTTGAATACTAACTACATCAACCACTCAGCTTAAGATTCCATGAACTAGGGGCGCCTGGGTGGCACAGCGGTTAAGCGTCTGCCTTCAGCTCAGGGCGTGATCCCGGCGATCTGGGATCGAGCCCCACATCAGGCTCTTCTGCTATGAGCCTGCTTCTTCCTCTCCCACTCCCCCTGCTTGTGTTCCCTCTCTCGCTGGCTGTCTCTGTCTCTGTCGAATAAATAAATAAAATCTTTAAAAAAAAAAAAAAAGATTCCATGAACTAGGTCACAGAATCTTTTTGGAGGACAATTTTTCTCATAGAATTAACAGAATAAGTTCTATGTATAAACAGTTTCGTACAGCTGAACAAAACTCATTGTTACCTCACCAAACTCTTCTGATTATAAACCTTCCAATATTGTACTTTTCCAGTATCAAAGATAAAGGAGTCTGCCTATTTTACCCAAATGTCTAAGAATTATTACTAAAAAATTATTCTAAATGTTTTTTAAATAATTTTCATTGAATTTAGTACAATGAACCGGAGAAAACCATAAAGATCATGTACTCTTTAATATTTTGCCTCAAAAATGTCAAATACTATGCATGTAATTCAAGAGTTTTCAATTACTATCCAGAATTGAGGGTAGATTCACTCTGTCTGTAATGGTATTCTTCATTTTTAAAAGCAATATCATCCCAACATTTTACTTAAGGAAAATTTGCTTAAGAACTTCAGTATATTGTTTTGAAATATAAATATGCTTACTTTGAAATTACAAATTTAATTTATTCAGTTGATATAAGGGTCATACTAACACTTTCAACACTTTCTTGTTTTAAAATCTTTTTTATTTAATTTCATTTTTCATATTTATATATGAAAATTATTTGAAGAGTCAAATGACTCAACAAGGTTTGTTAGAAAAACAATTTGTTCCCTTCCTCATTTCACCCATTCTCTATCCTCAGAGAGAGGGACTTTTAACTCTTTTTTTTCCTAAGATTTATTTCTTTACTTGTCAGAGAGAGAGAGAGAGAGCATGCACACAAGCAGGGGAGTGGCAGGCAGAGGGAGAAGCAGGTTCCCCGCTGAGCAGGGAGCCCAACGTGGAACTCAATCCCCGCACCCTGGGATCATGACCTAAGCCAAAGGCAGACGTTAAACCAAATAAGCCGCCCAGGCATCCCAGGACTTTTAACTTTTAACCAACAGCATTGACTTTCTTTAAAGCTATTTTGCATCAGATAATCTATCAACTTCAAATACATCTTCTTCAAAGCATCTCTATCAGCTCTAGCCTGACCTGGTAGTTTGTTCGGTCTTGTACGTTACTGTCATCTTGGTGATTTCATTCATCTCTCTCCTGGTGAGAATGTTCTGTTTCCTTTTTCCTTTATCCCGTGCCTTCCTCATTTTGGTGGAACACTTCCATTGCTCTTGTGAAAGCCTGCATGAGTGATAATATTTTTTAGGCTCTGGTATCTTAACTTCTCATATTTGATTGTTGTCTCGGGTATTGAATTTTAACCCAAATGTTCGTTTATTTTTTATTTACTTAGTTTTACATTCTGAAGATTTTGATCCATTGTTTTCTGGCCTGCAGAGTTTGTCATAAAAAGCCTGAAGTCATTCTGTTTTAATCCACTTTGTGTCTTCTCACTCTCCCTTTCCTCCTCTTTATCTTTTTCTCTCTCCCTCATACCCTCTTCCCAACATCTCTTCTACCCCCAGCCCCAGACCCTGTCATATACAGCCATAGTTTCCTATGCTGTAAAATGCCATGATAATTTTCTATGTAAAGATATATTTTCATCTATTTCCTTTAGTAATTAGTGAATTTTTTAACCTAGAAATTCAGAACTTTTTAGTATAAAATTTCAAGTTCCATAGGTCTTTCCACTATACTACGACAAGTTACATCCCCTAGGCTTCACTATGTTTATTTTTAAAAAGTGTTCTTATTTTTAAAAAGGAAACTACATAAAATAATTAAAAATCTATACTGATGGGAACCACAATATATAAAATATCTCATGTGTGATAAAAATAGCATAAAGGAAGAGTGAGCAGAACTATATAGGAGTAAATGTTTATCTATTATTAAAATTACATTGTTAGTAATCTGAACCAGTTTGTTATAAATTATGATGTTAGTGGACATAACACATCCCTGTAGATTTAGAAAATCCCAAAGGGGAGGGGCACCTGGGTGGTTCAATAGGTTAAGCGTCATACTCTTGGTTTTGCTCAGGTCCTGATCTCAGGGTTTTGGGATGGAGCCCCACACTGGGTTCTGTGTTCAGCGAGCCTGCTTAAGATTCTTTCTCTCTTTCCCTCTGCCCCTCCCCTTGCTCTCTTTCCCTCTCTCTCTCAAATAGATCTTTTTTGGTTTTTTTTTAAGTAAAGAAAACATTCGTTTGAAAGGACATCAAATAAACTTTTTTTTTTTTGCTTATTTGTTTTTTTTTTTTTAAAGATTTTATTTATTTATTCGACAGAGAGAGAGAGAAAGCCAGTGAGAGAGGGAACACAAGCAGGGGGAGTGGGAGAGGAAGAAGCAGGCTCATAGCAGAGGAGCCTGATGTGGGGCTCAATCCCACAACGCCGGGATCACGCCCTGAGCCGAAGGCAGATGCTTAACCGCTGTGCCACCCAGGCGCCCCTTTTTTGCTTATTTGAAAGTATAGCACCGAAATTAAAGCACGCCCTAAAATGTCCTGTGAGACATCATGAGTCCTAAGAATGTGACCATGTTTCCCGATAATGCCAAAGGTACTCTGCAGGTGTAATTAAGGTTAAAGATGTTGAGAAGGGATGATTACCCTGGATTAACCTGGTCTACTCAATTTAATCACTTGAGTCCTTGAAACTGGTCATCTTTCCTGGGTAAGTTAGAAAGACACGATTGAAGTAGAAGCAGCAATTTGTGTGAAACTGGCTCCATAGTTGCTGGCTTTCAAGATGGAGGATGGAGGAAGGAAGACAGAGACCAAGGAATGTGGGTAGCCTCTAGAAGCTGGAAACTGTCCTCAGCTGGCAGCCAGCAAGGAAATGGGAATTTAAGTACTATAACTGCAAGAAACTGAACTCCGTCAACGACCTGCATGGGCAGGGACACACTTCCTACCCTAGAGACTCCAGAAAGAAGCACAGCCATGAAGACACCTTGATTTTAGCTCTGTGAGAACTGTATCAGACTTCTGAACTATGACACTGTGAGATAATACATTTGTGCTGTTGGAAGCCACTAAACGTGTGGTAGTTTGCCAAGGCGTCAACAGGAAACTCATACACACATTATTAAATTTTCCTTACAATATATGGTAAATATGTGAATGAATTAACCGCCATAAACAGTGCGAGGGGGGTGATGGTGTCACTGCCTTTTTCCTGAATAAGTGACATTTAGACTCAAGATTTAAACGTAGATGACTATTTATTTATTTATTTATTTATTTTTAAAGATTTTATTTATTCATTTGACAGAGAGAGAGACAGCCAGAGAGAGAGGGAACACAAGCAGGGGGAGTGGGAGAGGAAGAAGCAGGCTCCCAGCAGAGGAGCCTGACGTGGGGCTGGATCCCAGAACACCAGGATCACGCCCTGAGCCGAAGGCAGACGCTTAACGACTCAGCCACCCAGGCGCCCCCGTAGATGACTTTTTAAATAGGTGAAGCAAGGTTATAGAGAATGCACTCCGGAAATAGTTTGAAAGCCCTTAGGTAAATGAGTGAACATTATACTTTCCCAGAACTATACTTTCCCAGTCCAGTATGTCTGGACCAATTGATTACATTCAATGGATAATGTACTCAATACTTAATCATATGTCCTCAAGTCTTAAAAAACTTTGTACCTGCTGTCATAACTTCCTTAGACATTGCAACACTATCACTTTCCATTAAAATCAAAACAGAAAAACAGTAAGATAGAGAATAGTATGTTTAAGTTTCTGTGTATATGCTGAGTTTTCTTGTACTTCCTTTTAGCACGTTTTTATCTCCTATACACACATCTCCACATAACTGTCATTGCTACTGTTAAAAATCATGCAAAAATTGTTTAACTTAGTCTCTACAACAGTGTTTCTTTGATCTTTTCTGATAACTTGGGTGATAAAGACATACATTCGGTCGATCTCACCTATGAAGTCAATGATATTGGGGTGCAATTATAGAACAGAAAGAATACTGCTCTAAATGGTGACTTGGCTGAAAATAACTAATCTTTGTAATTAAACTGAAATTTTTTCAAAGAGTTCTTTTCTTAGACCAAGGCTTCTTACTGCTAAAAAGTAAATTACATTGGAGACATTTCGGGGATCTGAAGTCTACTCTCAGATTCACTAGGACACACGGTTTTCCAGCACATGGCCCCAGGGACAGCTTCACTTCTGAACAGATGCTAATGTTTCATGCAATTTAGCGGTGGATATGGTAATGAAACAATTTTATTTAACTTCAGTCTAGAAGGGAGACACAACCTGCGTGACTCGATAATGTTCAAATTGAAACTGCCTTAAGGGTATGGAAATTGACACCATCTAAAGTTGTTTAAAATTTACAAAGTACTTAAAACGTCTTTTTGCAAATAAAAATGTTCTTTACTTTTATCTGTATTTTCAGTAAAGTTTTGATCATTCTAATCATATTGTAACTGGGTGGCAAAGACTAGAAATACTATTTCATTGACCTTCTGTCTGTATCAGATGTTTTTTTTTTTTCCCATAGTAGCGATGTCTGCTAAGAAGAATGCATATTTTTAAACGATAAGCTATCATAACTGAGGAACTACAAAGTATCATATGAAGTGACCATTTCTATACAATTCTTTCTAAACTGGTTCTAAAAAAAACTTATCTTGATGCATTTCTTATTTTGAATGACTGATGTTCACATTTCCTGGACCACCATATGCTTAATAAAGCACTCATATTTGTAACCAGGCATATCATTATGTTCTGCTAGATATTCAAATTTCTATTGTGTTTCTTAGTCATGGTGATATATAAATTTTTCACTATCATATGAATAATAAGAGGATTTTGAGAGAACCTGGATGTTAGGATTTGATTGTACTATAATGTGAACAGCTGGGAACACACTGCCATTTTAATACAGTAACTGCCCCACCTCGCCCAAGCACCCTAACAGGCAATCATGGAGAGTTTAAAGAAGGGAATATCTACCCAAGTGGCCAGGGTTAGAGCAAACCATGAGAGATGTTATTACCTGTAGGAAAGAAGGGTCCAAGGGTAAAATATGTTTTAATGCAGAGAAAGAACTGGAGCCAGGTCAATAGAAAGGGCTACAGGTAAGGATTTAGACTTCTGTAGAGAAAGGAAGCCACTGGCCACCCTCACCCTATACTTGCCCTCCTATCTCCTCCAGTGCCTCCCATTAGCCATACACACTGGGTCAAGCGCTCTAGGAATCCTGTTGATTGAGTCCATAAATTCAGCCTCCTGGAATTTTCATCAGGATGGAGAAAAATACAAAATGAATCTAAGTGGGAGAAATAAATAGTATTTTCTCCACGAGAGGAATGATATTTTACCACTCTCACTGTTTCCTTCAACCTCCCTTTTTCTCTACTCTGTCCCTTGTGTAGTGGAAAGAAATAAGTGATTTGGAAATTTAGAATGAATAACTGAGGGTTTTTTTTTTCCCTATAGATTGAGCTTGCCCATGGAGAACATGTGTTTTCTGTTTGCTCTGCTGGTTTCTAAGCCTCACTGATCTGTACCAGTATTACCTTTCACAGCCTGGCTGTCTCCCTAGCTCTGCATTAGAGGGCCCATTTTGCGTTTATGCTAATCTGTGTCCTCCTACCTGATTCTATCCATTATAAAGGCAATATTTTGACCTTGATATTTACTCCTTATTGCAAATCTCAACTTGTTCAGAACCTGGGGACAAAACAGAAATGCTCTGTATTGGGGGACCCCTAGGAATCCCCAGCACTCAGCTCTTAGTCCATGCGGTACTTCACTGCCGGGAACAGAAAATAATATGGGACAACTCCTAACATATTTCTTAACAATACTGAGAATGTGTTTAGAAACATCTGGAAAATGCTATGGAGCCAGGTGATTTTTACTAATAAAGCAAGTGAAGGCTTATATATTTCTAATTTGCCTCATATAATGATTTCTCTATTGGGTTAAGATCACTGTATCCTCAAGTCTAGTCCTTACCTTGCCCATTCCAAAATTATCACTTTTAAAAAATCACATTTATTTGTCTTAGTTAATCTTCAATATTGGGGATAGCCCTACTATTGTCATTTATTGAGGTTTAAATCGTTTACAATACATTGTGCCCATTTTAAGGGTATATGTCAATGAATTTTGTCAAATGTACACACCCTTGTAATACCACCATGATCAGAACACAGCATTTCCATTACCCCAGATATGTCCTCACTGTTACTTCCAGTCAATACTTCCTACTCTGGGGCTAGCAACCAGTGAACACCTTTCCATCACTATAGATTGGTTTTGCCTATTTTATAATTTCAAATAAATAAAATTGTATGATTTTTTGTCATAATCAACAAAATATTTTTGATATTCATTCATAATGATGTATCAGTAGTTTGCATCACATTATTGCTAAGAAGTATTTCCTTTAAAGAAACTCATTACAATTTATCTATTCTCTTACTGATGGACATTTGCGTTATTTCCAGTTTTTGATCATTATGGATAACATTTTTACGAGCTTTCATGTACAAATCATTTTGTAGACATATATTCTCATTTCATTTTGGTAAATGCCTATAAGTGGAATTGCATTACCGTATCATAAGAGTAGATTTAACTTTATATAAATTGACAAGCAGTTTGCCAATGCGATTGCACCATTTCACTATCCCACCAGCAGTGTGTGAGAGTTCTGGTGGCTTCACAAACTCTCCGATACTTGATATTGGCAATGGTTATAATTACAGTCACGTAAATTGGTGATTGCTGGTATCTCATTGACTCCCACTTATTTTAGTAACTTTTAAGAAACTGTTCTTATATATTTATGCAGAACACTTTCTAAATTAATTTTTATTTGCTACCAATGAGTTGATGGTATCCTGATGATTTATGCAAATATATTACTGTGTGTGAATTAATGTTTCATTTTAATTATGGTAATTTTCAAAATTAAGCCCATCTTCTCATATTTCTTGATGTTAAACAATCGTTATTCCTGCTAAATAACGCTTACCACTTATTTAGCACTTACTATATCTCAGACAGTCTTCTAAGTGAACACATATTAACTAATTATGAAAACAAATTGAGTCATGAAGAAGTTAAGAAAATTGGCTCCATTTTTTTAGCCGGAAGTGTTAGAGCTGAGATTCTCAGTCAGTCTGGTTTGAAAACCCATTCCTACACACATATGGTCTTCTTATTTTTAGTTTTTTTTTTTTTTAAGTCCTTTTTATGTGTGTGCCAAACTTTGAGTTGCATAAGTGAGGACAAGGAGGAAGAGTAAAAATGGAAGGAAGAGGCAAGGAGGAATACATACAAATGAGGAAAAATAAGATTTAAGTGAGAAGCAGCTGATTTCCTTTTTGCCATGTATATATTTATAATATCTGCAGGAATAAATCTTACATCAATTCATGCGTACTTTGAATTAAAATGGACTTTCTTATTGGGAACATACAAATGACTCAGTGTACTATTTTAAACCACCAGAGACATAAAAATAATAAATTTGTAATATAAAAAAATTAAGCAAATAAATATTTATAGATCAGATCAAATTCATAATCTTTTCTCAGTGTACTCTCAAATTAAAAAAATAATATTTAAACACAAAGTACAGTGAAGAATGCAAGTTTTCTTTAAATATTCAATATTTCTGCTTATCAATAAACTTTTTTTAAGATTTTATTTCTTAGAGAGAGAGCAAGCGAGCACAAGCAGGGGGAGCTGCAAAGGGAGAGGGAGAAGCAGGCTCCTCACTGAGCAGGGGGTCCAATGTGGGGCTTGATCCCAGGACCTGGGATCATGACCTGAGCTGAAGGCAGACCACTGACTGAGCTACTCAGGTGCCCCCAACTTTTTTTAACTAGGCAATATATTAAAAAATGTAGATTTGATGAGCATTTTTGACATTTCAGAAAAATTGAGAGTAAAAAGCTACCTAAAAATTCTCCATATGGAAACACGAAGTATGATGAATATGTTTCCTTAACATTTATGATTTTATAATAATTATAAACATGTGTATACATTGTTATTGTTATCTCATAGTCAGTAGAGCCATCTAGAGTTTAAGAAAAATAGAAAATGTATTGACACTTTAAACAAAAAGGCAAAGAGGGAAGCTTCAGTTATCTGTGGATAAAGACTGAAAGGTTTTTGGGATATAAGCCCAAGTTTCTCTCTGGAGAGTTAAAGAAATTTTGGTTTACTTAACCTTTTCTTTGTGTTCCCACAGCATCATAGCATCACCCATGGTCAGCATGAAAAGGTAGTTAAAGTGAGTGTTGTCACCTCTTGGACCCTCAGAACTCTTTAGAGACAACAGAGCACACAATCTACTTAAATTTCCATTTCTACAATGGCTTCAGCTACTAAGCTGGGATAAGGGGCCTACTCTGACATGAAATTGTCCATTACAAAATTTAGCTCTCTGAGTCTTCCAGGAATGGTCTGAACCATAAATTGACCAAACTTCTACAAAGCTATGAGAGCAGCTTTATGCCATCAATGTCAATGTTCATGGTAGTATTTTCCCATTATTCCAATCCTGAGACAAATCCCTCCCACTAAAGTTTGTCTCCTCACTTCTCTGTTCTGACTTTAGACACACACATGACCAGAAAAAGAAGAAGGTAATCCTGTTGACAGCAATTGCCTTATCTGGAAATGGGAAGTTAAAAATGATTTAAAAAAATTTAGCTTACATTTGCTAACTGTTTACTAAAAATTCCAGACATTCTGCTGAATACTTTCTGCACCTTATTTGATCTTTCCAATAACCACGTCCATGAAGAAGAAATTGAAGTTCTAAGAAAGCAAGTTCACCTTTGAAGATCACACAGATGACAGGTAGCAGAGGCAGAATCAGAATCCAAGTGTCCCTGACTTTAAAGCTGGTAATCACCAAGTTCTGCTTTTAAGGTGAAAGACGATCCTTTCTTTATGCCTCAGTTGGGTTTATCTATAAAATGTAAATAAGGACACATTTGATCATACACTCTTTTTACAAATGATCACAGTAGAGCAACGTGCTTATATCCTAGAATTTGGGTAAAAATGCATATATATCACTGTTGCATATGTGTGTATAAGATCTGTGATTTAATGCCCACTCTGTCTTCTAGAGTGGGGTGTCTTATTAGTTCATGAGAACCTTTTCAATAAAACTAGGATCTATGCTCCCTCAAGGTTCTTTCAGCTTTAGGAATGGGTACAGTGCCAGAAGCTCTAAGTTTCTACAGTTTTAACTCTACCTGTAAACAATCTTCTGAATTAGTTTTTGGAAATTTACCCTTGCCTAGTTCAAGGCTTCTCAGAATATAGTCCATAGTCCTCTTGCACCAAATAATGTAAGACTATTTATTAAAAATACAGTCTCTTATGCCCTATCTTCAACCCATAGAATAAGTATGTCTGAGCAAACATAAGGAATCCATTTATATGAGATCAGTGTCCCCAGTAAGAACTACAGGTAGGCAACAACATAGGTAAATCTCAACACATTACCTATCCTAAGTGAAAAAGCTCAACTCAAAATGCCAGGTCCTGTATGATCCCATTTATATGACATGTAGGAAAAGACAAAATTATAGAGACAAAAAACAGATCAGTGTTTGCTAGCGACTGGGGTGTTGGGGGAGAGATTGACTACAAGGGAGCATGAGGGAATGTTGGGGGAATAAGGGAGCTTTGGAACTATTCTGTATCTTGATTAAACTGGTGGTTATACGACTATATGCATCTGTGAAAACTCACGGAACTATAAACGCAGAAAGTCAATTTCACAGCATGTAAAATATATCTCAATTTCAAAAATAAATTTAACTACTAGAATGTTCTATTTTCTCTTATAACTTCTGAAATTAATGTTGCTGCTATTTTCTTTGATGCAGAGATAATATAAATTATTGTATTTAAGTTGTATCTGTTAATTTTACCAAGTGGCTTTCTTTCGTATATTTAATGATTTGTCTTATTTCATGCATTCACCTTATCTGATAACAAAATTAGGATTCATATTTTAGATCTGCTTAGATTTACCTCCTATCACTGTGTCTATGACTTGTATACAACTTTACAGAATTACTACTTTTTATGCAAGTCTCTTGTATTTGACTTTGAATTGGGAATATTTACATACCCAATATACAATTCTTATTCTTTTCATAGGTAAGCTTAATATCTTTCCCACACTGATTTTTACAAAATAAAAAATATGGAATCATATTTCTTCTTTGTGTCCAATTGAAGTGGGAAAATGATGAATATACCACCTTAGGGCTTTCTCCACTACTGAAATATCCTTTTTTTCTTTTCTAGCAGTTAAAAATACAGACAAAACTCTTTATGCTGCAGAAATTGCCTGTGCCCATTTGACTGTCTTCCTAAATGCATTTGACAGTGTTGATGATCTGTGAGAGACATGGCTGCAGCTGTAGCTTCACAGAGACTTCTGAAAAAAATACCCTGAGAGTAAGGAAAGGCCCATATTTAGGTATGTAGTCCCCAAACATGCATTTCATTTTGTGCGTGTGGAAGGAGCCATATGCTTCACTGAATGTAATGATGAATTATAAACCACCCATGAAAACAAGCACTAGTGAGGAGGCATGAGGAACAGGGAAGTTAATACAAATCAAAGTGCAAGCCTGAAATAAATTGAACCAACTGTGCTTTTGTTTTCTATACTGTTTATATTTAATTTTTCATGGGAGTCTATATTTAAGGAGCTCATTGTTGTGCATGTGTGTGTGTGTGTGTGTTCTATTTTTGACTTGGTTTTTAGAACAGCATGGATGGTTCGTGCCATTATTCTAAGTATTCTAATTAATCCTGTATTGTGTTTTTTCCAGAATTTCATACTACTTAAAAGCTACTGATTTTTAAATGTGTGATAAATATTTTCTTTGCATTGTGGGATTTTTCTCTGATGTGAAGTTACAAAGAAATTTAGGCTTGAAAGACTGACTTTTTGAGTCTGCTATAATGAATTAGCTAATATTGTTCTCTTGAAGCTATGGTTAGGATATAGTAATTTTGCCAATTCACTGTGTATACATGTGGTTTTACAAATAGTTAATAAGCGAGGTTTATGTGATATTTGCATGGATTTCAGATCTCTTTACTTAATAGTGGTAAAACTCCTAAAGTCCAAGGACCATAGCAATAAGAAGTTAAGGAGTGGAGCACGGGAAATCAGTCACACACACACACAAGACGTACTGGCTTATTCCGTTGTATTTTACTATTTATGCCTTCTTCTTTCTAGTACTCTGAGTAAGCCGTAACTTATAATACCTCTTGTAAATATTGTCGAACAAATTCAGTAATTACATTGACAGTGGGAAAAATTCCATTTGAAAAAATTATGCTACTCTTATGAATATTCCGTATCCCACTATCAACTTTATAAATCCTCACTGCATTTAAGACTAATAAACTGTCTATTCCAAGCATCTTTAGTCCAAATAAATCAAATATTTGCCATTACTGAATACTATCAGTTAAAAAAGAAAAAGGACATTAATGGCAAAATATGATATTTATAAAATATTAAGATCTGGGAAAACAAAATACAGACTGGGAGGGGTTTAGTGGATCTGTATAGTCAACACAAAGGGAAACATCTAGAGGGCTGACCCTGCCTTATGTAACCACTTAGTAACTGTTGCTGCATTGTATCTGACAAATGATAGTGCTAAGCTTACTTTATCTCATTGTTGGATGTTGACTGAAGGCTGTGTATATAGGTAAAGCAATATAACATGAAAATAGCATAAGCAGGGTGCCTGGGTGTCTCAGTCAGTTAAGCAGCCGATCCTTGATTTCAGCTCAGGTCATGATCAGGGTTGTGAGATCAAGCCCCATGTCCAACTCGCTCTCAGCAGGGAGTCTGCTTAAGATTCTCTCCCTCTGCCTGCTCTCTTTTGCTAAAAATAAATAAATAAATCTTTTTAAAAAGGCAGCATGAGCAAAATATCCAGTCATATAAAATATTTTTAGCAATAGTTATAATGGAATAGGGAGAGCTACTCAAAGGGCAGAAAGCTAATTTTGATTTTTTCTCCCTTTTTTCTTTTTTGTTTTTTTAATACAGGTTGCTGTAGTGAGAAGATAGTCTAAATTACTGGAGATGTTTTATGAAGAAATCTAATATTAATGATATGTATAAAAACTTTCAAAGATATTCCCTGCTCCCCAAATCCAGTTTAAGGTAGCATGTATCTTACTTACTCCCATTAAGCCAATAGACAATAAGAGTTTTCACAAAAGTCTGAAGTTTTCGTGATTCAGAGTGATGGAAGCCAGTCTCTGATTTCACGACTACTCCAAGACCCTATGGCCTTTTGCAACCAATAAGAGAGTCCTGGAAAGCAGTCCCAACAGGCATGGAGGCACGTAAGCACACTTTTGCAGACTTCTTCCTGTAAAAGCAGAGTTGACCAAGAGCCCTGGCTTTTCCCTTGGAAATCACTGCCATGTCTGTGCTAAGGCCATAACTCCCATCCTGGAGTGTGGTGGAGATCCTTGAAGCAGACCCATTCTAGGAGACTAAAGACTACGTTGTTAAATCAAATTTCTCTCAAGGATTTCCTAACTTTGAAGAATCTCTCCTAGAATAAAAGTCCACAACACTTTTTTAAAAAAGATTTGTTTATTTGTTTGAGAGAAAGAGAGAGGGAGAGAGGTGGGAGTAGGGACAGTAGTTAAGTAACTTGCTTGGGTCTCACATTAGGAAGTAACAGATTCTATTAATTCACATTTCACAACCTAAGGCTCAAATAGAGTCTTTGGGTGATGGCCTTGCCTCCTCTCTAAAAGCCTTATTTAACTTTTTTTTTTTTTTTAGATAATGCTCTTAAAAATCCTCATATCAAATATACAGCATTTTTCCATCACTATTTGACTGGTAGTATCAACTTTCATTTAAGTATATGTGGAAATATAGACTGGTCCATCAAATAAATAGCGTCCCTTCTTTGCTGAACTTGATCATGACAACAACATTTTTATTAAGCAGCAAGCTCCTTTGCCATGCTTAAGTGAAAGCATACATAAAGTGATTACAAATTAATGATCTATTTATCTTACATTCTTGGAAACTCTTGAAATACACAGACAATATACTAATTCTTAAGATATTAATGAGTTTGTATAGGTAAAAGTCATTTAGTGTTATAAAATTCCCATTTTGAAAAAGTGTTAATATGACCAATAGCATTACTACAACTCAATAAGATAAAACCTATTTTTTTTAAATGGTATGGGCAAACATGCCTTCACTTGGCTGTCAAAACATACTGTGAATATAACAGCTTGTCATTTTTTGAGTACTCTACTTTTTAATCAAATCATTTTCATTTTAATCTTGCTCTATGTGGTGTTACATAGACAGACATGAGGCAGCAGCTGTGATCAGAAAGGTCCTTGATGACTACATGAGTTCTTAGTCCACAGTTTAGTCTTTCCCAAACCCTATCATTTAATGTATTATCTGGCCTATCTTAAAACCACGGACAGAAAAAAAACAAAACTCTTTAAAGTGTGGATATCACTGACAGCCATAGAAGAGCTGTTTATTCACAATATCGATCCTCAGTTTTTAGACGTGTATGTCACTCAACAAATGTTATGGAACTAGACCACACACGGTATAAAGGGAGCTTCCCAGGCCTCCACAAAGAATCTGCAAAGACTGAAAAAAATGTAACAGGCAAAAACTAAACAGAACTCTGTGAGGTAGAAAATCCCCTTGCAGCCTTTGTTTAATGGAAAGAGAGTTGGAAGAAGGATGTGTGTGTGTATGTGCGTTGGGCAAAATTTCCAGTATAGACTTAATATGGGGCTCGCCACTGTGCAGTCTTTCACATGATGGGAAGTATGATCCCAACAATCTCAATGTGCCTTACCCTTGCCCTGTTCTGCCTTCTTATGGTTCATCAACGTTCTCATTGTGCAATCATTCAGACACAGGGGAATATGCCATTTTATCTTTTTACCACATCTTAGAACCACTATATGTAAATGGTTGCTTGTTTCTATCTTCAAGCTATCCTCCCAGGTATAGATAAATCATTTTAAAATAAAAAATGGTATGCCTGGGTGGTTCAGTCCATTAAGCATCTGACTCTTGGTTTCGGCTCAGGTCATGATCTCATGTCATGGGTCATGGGATTAAGCCCTACCTCTGGCTATGCACTCAGCAGGGAGCATGCTTGAAGATTTTCTCCCTCTCCTCCCCTCCCCCATTGGTGTACGCTCACATGCTCTCTCTTTCTCAAATAAATAAATCTTTAAAAAAATAAATAAAATAATAACATGAAGAACAATACAAAATGAACAAAAAAGGAATTCTGCTAAGCTCTTTACAGACACCATCATATTCATTTCTTTATAACAAATTTATTAGATAATTACATTAGCCCCATTTCACAGTCTCAGAACATAAGACAGACAATACTTAGCTAATTTCACTATAAATATATATTAGTGAATGATGAACCTTGAGATTATGGAATTCAAGAAAACATAACATAGGGGACACAGAATATTTTTATCATTTTTACTTTGATGAAAAATTAATGACTTCAACAGACATGATAATTTTAAGAAGCAGGTTCAGAACTGCAAAATCTTTCTTATGCAAGTTAGTCTAGATTTCATCTGATTTCAAATAATTCAAGACCTTCTCACTCTTTGATCATAAATAATAATGCAATAATCATACTGATATATTCAAGATCCTCCTTATGTCTCCATTTGAAGTTCCTTTTTTTCAGTCTACTATTTCTAGAAAATACTACTGAAAATATTCCCTTGTTTTTGTATTTGCTATCTCTCATGTTATATCACCATATATTGCCTTTTTGCTTAAAATTCCTTGAAGTTTCAGCGCCTGAGAAATCACATACTCAAAGCTAGTAATAGCCAATGTCCACACTGGAGGTATCAATCTCCCAAGAGTTCCATTCTTTAAATATCAATGCATTTCTCAATTCTATTCAGAATGTACTAAGTCTCTTCTCCTTAACTTGAACTTCAGCTTGCATAGCTTTTGCCCACAGTTTATGACTCTCTCATATTGTATGATAACTTGCAAATACATACAGTGATATCCCATTGGCAATGGGATAAGTAATAAGTTCTAACTTGCTATCATCAAAATCTGTGTGTATATCTATGTGTATATATGTATATATTTATATATCAGTATGTATACATTCCAAAAATGAATCATAATGTCAAGAGAAGTGTCTCACATTTCAGCATGAAAAATTATCTCCAATCTCATGAAAGCAGTTTTTACTCCTACAGGCCTTAACTTTATACAATAACTCCATTTCAGAAGAGAACATTTGCTTTATATTTGCATAGATAAAAAGCACATTTAGTGGCTTTACAAAGAGAAAAATTATCAAAGGTGATTTCAAGCCTTCACATCTTGAAAACAGAAAAAGGCTTACAGCCTTAATAGCAATGCTAAACATTTTCTCTGTCTCCTTCAGGTAAAGGAGTGAATTGTGCTAATGCTGATATTTATCAGAAAATAATGGGTCTCCTCTTTTCTGAAGTATGAAAGTTAAGGAAACACAAATATGTATTAGACTCAAGGTGTCAAGTAGAATAGCAAGCGCTTTGATCTTAAATATACATTTGTATTTCCCCCAGCATAGATAAACGTGCAGTTGACAAAGTAAGTCTTCTAGTATTCTTAAAGTGTTATTGATTTTTGTCTCGGAGATTAGGAAAACAACAAAAACATAACTCTATTTTGATGCTTGTGGGAAAGCACTCTGTTTTGTAGACTTCCTTGGATAGATAGAAATAAATGCTAGGTTATGTTGCTCTCTATGTAGCAATATCTGGTTTTCCTTCCCTAATCTTCCAATTAAAATATTTCTCACTAAAGAAATGCACAAAATAACCTAAGCAAACCTTTCTTGCATTTAATTAAATTCAAGAATTAATGAATTGTACTTAATGACATGTAAAATTAATGAATGAAATACAAGCCAAAAATAGCCCACCATCCTAAGCCAGTTATGTCAAGAGTAAACAAATCAGTCCCAACCCTGAGCTAATTTCAATTCCTCAAACTGTGTTGTTGTTATATAAGGTGGATAGATATTGGGGGAATCAATTGTTAAATCTACATTGTTTTTATGAAACCTCAAGAAACGTGAAATCTACGCATTAGAATATAAAATATTTGACACTTAGAAAACAGTTTGAGATGAATGGTGCCATCTGAGTGTCATAGAGATGTTTTGTAATTTAAAATTAGCTCTAAACAATCTTTACCCTGTGTCTACATAACTATTATGCGTCTTAATTTTTTTGGTGGTTGTTTATGAATGTCCTAGATAGTCCCTCGGTATTCTAACTTCATGGAAGTCATTAGACACCTTTAGCTTTTTACACTCTCTTTACCTTGTAGCAAAATCTACTGACCTTGTTTTAGGACAGGATCAGTCGCAGGTAAATTAATGCAACCCTCTGCCAACTTCGTTTTAAGATGACCCTCAAACTTGATGGTCTCTCACATTGTGCAATCTTTGTTTCTCACTGATAAGAGGCAGCCTTCTCATCAAGGAAACTTAAATCCACTGAAATTCAATTGCAAATCTCCTTCACACATTTCTTTTTTTAAACTTTAATTCCTTCACACATTTTTATCCATTATTTTAATGTTTTAAATACTGGCTTAGAATTCATGCCTGCTTAGCTTCTAAGAGCTACCCATAAACCAAATAGATTTATTGGACATTTTATTTTAAAAATGTCATTATCTTATTTATTGGTGGGTCCTATCATATGACTAAATTAAGAAATTACTAGGTGGATTATACCATAATATGTCTCAATTTATCTGTAAGACCTGATATCAGACTTGTAACTTATTCCATTCAGAAGAGATTGTCAAAAATCTGAAGATAAATACATTGGGGATAAATTTAGGGAGGGGAATAAAGACTTTAGGAGGCTTTGAAACAAGGAGTCTCTTCACTTCAGGAGGAATCCCAATTAAAAATATTCAAAAGACTTAAGAACTCTAAAGTATACTAACGTTTCCTAAGGGGATAACTATTATGAAGGAAAATACCCCATGGTATGTGTGGGACACAGAGGGAGAGGTAACAGAGAATATGGTAGATGCCCTACTTGAACGTTACATCAAAAAAGCAACTCTCGCTAAAATTCTGGCCTCTGGGCTTTCCCAAACTGCATATTCTGAGGATTCAAAGAGGCCATGGAAAGCCATCAATAAGTTCCAGAATATGAAAAAATAACGTGGCAATATCTGGATATAAATTACCAGAGAATCATCTCTAACAATCTCAAGGTGGCCATATGATGGCACCAGAGGACCTCAAATTGAAATCTTTAACTGTACATGAATTTATCCCTCACAGCCAGGTGCAACAGGCCACTCTACTCAGTCAACCCCAGTGGGAAATTCTTAACAAAGTTGGTGAAGGTGTCTCTGGAGCACGCCTCATCTGTCATCAGCACAATGCTGGTAAAACTATCAAGGCAAAATCGGACAAGAATCCGAACAAGCCTCAAGGTTTTTTGAAGACTTTGAAAGAGATTTCATACAAGTGCAGTCCACGATGGTTTTAAATATGGCCCATGGTTAATACTTTTATCTCATTGTGGGTTGAACCTCTTTCTTGCTAGGAGTCTCTGGCATAGATAGTTTGAGAAATCTTTGATTTTATGTGAGAAGTTCTAACCTAACCATCCATCAACAGGAGCACACACTGTAGAGACATAAGATTCACTCAGAAACTTCTCCATCTATATGTTCCCCAATCTGGAAAAGGCAAAAAACAGACAAAATAAATAAAAAATAGAACTCTAAACTAAAATAAGTGAAGTATCAGATAACTTCAAGCCTCTTCTGGAAAGTAAAACATGTGAGAAAGACTGACTTCAGATGTCACTGAAGGAGTCCTACTGGGTGGTATTAGTAACTATCAAAACTGAATTCACGAGGTGCTGATTCTCAGCTCCATGTCTTTTAACTGAAGAGGTATAAGCCATCCTTAGATCACTGGATACTCTCTCAGCCAGTAAATGCAAGCTCATAATTCTTAGAAATCTCCCAGAATTTTTTTTTGTGTGTATGTGTTTGTGAAAGGGGACAGGCTTTCCTCAAGAGCTTAAGATCAAGTATGCAACGTTTTGAACTGCGGATTCTGCCAAAGACCCAAAAACTAAGTTGCATAGGACTGAAACTATAGATGATCATGCTTTAACCTGCCTGTCCTTATTTTTTTGTTTTCTTAGATATTTTATTTTCTGTGTGATTGTTTAAGAGTCCATATTGCTATTAGATCATGTTACCTCTTTACTATCATAGCCACATTGTCCATATTCTAATTATTGATATTTACTTCTTTAGTCACACCAAATATCTGGTTAAATTATCCATTTATCTGTTCAAAATGTATGGTCAAGCCAACGTTTAGGTTTGTATGCTTTCCCTGGTGGGGGTCACACGGCTCCCAATATTACCATTGGCTTGCAATGAAAGTTGCATAGGTAAATTCAGTAAACTGCTTAGTTGTTCTTATATGGCAAACATTGTGATAGATAAGATAATCAACAGCTTAAAATCTCCGATCATATCACATGTAGCAATGGATGTCACTGTGATCATAAATACAAGCAGTGTGAGCGTTTCACAGGAGCTAGCAAGTGTCATCACTTGGGAGCAGTATCACTTTTACACACCACACCATGAAATCTCAGTGTGTAGTTTTAGTATCAGAGCTATTACTACTAGATGATTTCTCTACTCACAACTATCACTGCCTCACATCTAACTACACTTGTGAGTTGGTGCTGAAGCCATACAATAAGACACAACAACTTCGGAGAGGTGTTTTGCCTAAAACTATTGGGTGGCCACCAAAGCCTGTTTTTGGATTTGAGACACAAGTACCTTTTGGCAGTACCTGGTTCTGAAAAGCTACCTGAAACTCATAATACCCGGAGACTTACTGATGCATGGGACTGACCTAAACTGCCATAGTAAAGCCATAAAGAATTAAGCTGAGATTTGAACAACCTGTCATAGAGGCTAAGGCAAAATTTGCACTTGGAACTTAATGTCTGCTAAACTAAAAAAACTCGATAATCCCCAGAGGATTATAACAAGATTTACTGGTACATGAAATAACACTAATGTTTTCCAGGATGAAATGCAAAATGACTCAACATCAAAAAAAAAAAAAAAAAGACAAACAGGAACTGTAACCAAGTTGCAAGGGAAAATACAATCCGGTGCCAACCCTGAGATAATGCAGATACTCAAATTATCAAAGACTTTAAAAATATTCTTTAACTATGATAACTCTGAGACAAAGTCAAATATACCTGAGATAAATATAAGGATTTAAGTTCAGAGAAATATAAACTATAAAAAGAAACACATGAGTATTTTGAAACTGAATACTCTAATATCTGAAGTAAAATTTCACTGGATGAGCTCAATAGGAGAATAGATATGATAGAGGAGTTAATAATATTAAAGACAGATCAATAATTATTGCCCAATATAAAGAATAGACAAGAAATTAAAAGGAAAAAGGACAAAGTTTCAAGGACATATGAGAAAATATTAGAAAGTTTCACTGAACAGGTCATAAGAGTTCGGAAAAAAGATGAGAAAGACTGAAGAAGGAAAAAATATTTAAAGCAATAATATTCAAAGTGTCTGATTTGTTGAAAGTCATAAATTTATAGATTGAAGTTGCTCAATGACCACAAAATTGATGAATTCAAATGATATTATACCTAGGGACATCACAGTCAAGCTGATGAAACCAAAGGTTAAGAAAATATCTTAGAAGAAGCTGGGGCACCTGGGTAGCGCAGTCGTTAAGCGTCTGCCTTTGGCTCAGGGCGTGATCCTGGCGTTCCGGGATTGAGTCCCACATCAGGCTCCTGGGCTGGGAGCCTGCTTCTTTCTCTCCCTCTCCCCTGCTGTGTTCCTTCTCTCGCTGGCCGTCTCTCTGTCACATAAATAAATAAAATCTTTAAAAAAAAAAAAAAAAAAAAAAAGAAAATATCTTAGAAGAAGCGAGTAAAAAAGCATGTTACATACTAAGGGAACAACAATTTTAATTACTATAGATTCATTTTCAAAACCACGGAGGCCAGAAAATAATGGAAAAACATCTTCAGAGTGTAAACAGAAATGAACTATGCATCAAGAACTTTATATCCAGTGGTATATTCTTTAGGAATTAAAGCAAAATAAGAATATTGGCAAAGGAAGGAAACTAAAGAGAAAAAATGATCAATAGTAGAACTGCTCTAGAAGAAATGTTAAAAGTGAATCTGCAGATTGAAAGGAGAGGACACAAGAAGGAACTTGGATGATGAAGAATGGGAAAACATCAATAGAAATAGCAGAGATCTGTGTTACTGCAAAATGTATTATATTATTGTAGGTCTTCTGGCTTTTATGTAAAGTGGTAAAATATAAACTCAAAGTGGACTGTGAAAAGTTAGGGCTGTATATTATAATCCCCAATGCAACCTCAAAAATAAAATAATAAATCATATCCGAGAGTCAATTGGTAAAGTCAGATTGATATGGGTGTGTGTATGCACATACATGCACATATATGTATATATACAACATATGTTAATATATATTCAAATAATTTTTAAAAGGAAGAAAAGGGTAACAGAGGAACAACAACGAAAAAAAAAAACAGCAGCAACAGCAGCAGAACAGAGGTGAAAACAAAAATAAAATGATATATCCAAATCTAAACAATTAGTTTATATTGGTTAGTAAATCTAACCAAATTAGCCTATTAGACTATTAAATGTCAATAGCCTAGTTAGTCCAATTAAAATGCAGATGTTGACCAATTTGGTTTTTAAGAAGCATGATTCAAATATACACTGAGTGCAATAAATGTGCTTTAAAAATACAGGTAAGTAGAAACTAAGTAGATATAAATAATGTGTCATATAAGGAGTTGTTTCAAGAAGGTTAGAGTATAAAAGTTAATATCAGATAAAATAAATTTCAAGACAAAGAATATTAGCAGAAAGGGAAAGGGATACTCTATCATGATGAAAAGGACAACTCATCAATAAGATATAATATTATAAATGTGTGTACGTCAAGTAACATAGCTTCAAAATACATAAAAGAATAGATGCTTCCATATTTTAAGCGATTTTAATACCCCTCTCTTGGCAATTGTAAAAAAGCTGGGAAACCACCCCCCCCAAAAAAGTCATTAACACAAAGGGGCACTCTCTTCTATTCTAAAAGAGCAAAATACATTTTTAAAAAACTACATGTGTTATATTTACTAAGTGGACCATATGCTGAACTATAAAAGATTGCAATAAATCTAATGAGTCAGATTCGTACGAAGTATCCTTTGACCACATCAGAACTGAAGTGCAAAGCAATAAAAATAAAATATCTAGATACGTAACTCCAAATATGAAAATTAAAAATATGTGCTTCATTTATGGATCAAAGATGAAATCACAAGGGAAACTAGAAAATATTTTGAAATAAATGACAGAAGATTACAGCATATAATAAAGTGTGCTTACATAAAATCACATAAATTTTGTGAACTCACTTTCCACATTAACAAACAAAAAGAGCAAAATATTCCAAAATAAGTGGAAGACACATAATATAAAGATAAAAGCAGAAATCTATGATTTTAAAAACAGAAAGACAACAGAGAAAATTAAAGTCAAAACCAGTGCTTTAAAGTTTGGCTAACCTCTAAACTGATAAAAAAAAAAAAAAAAAAAAAACAGAGAGAGAGAACACGAATCACCATTCTCAGGAATGAAAAATGTTATTACAGAGTCTGTAGACATTCAAAGATTAGCAAAAAAACACTATGAGGAAATAGATGTTTGCCAACAAATTCAACAACTTAGATGAGGTGGACAAATAGCCTGCAAATACACAAATTGCATCATCGATATTAAATCTTTTTGTTTGTTTCAAGTTTTTATTTAAATTCTAGTTAGTTAACATGTGATATTGGTTTCAGAAGTAGAATTTGGGGGGGAGCAGGGTGGCTTAGATGGTTAAACGTCTGCCTTTGGCTCAGGTCATGATCTCAAGGTCCTGGGATCAAGCCCCACGTGGTCCTCCCTGCTCAGCCAGGAGTCTGCTTCTCCCTCTCCCTCTGCCTGTCTCCCCACTCCTGCTCTCTCTCTCTCACACTCTCTCTCTCAAATAAATAAATTATTTTTTAAAAAGAAGTAGAATTTAGTGATTCATCACTCACATATAACAACCAGTGATCATCACAAGTGCCCTCCTTAACCCCATCACCCATTTAGCCCATCCAGCAACCCTCAGTTTGTTCTCTACAGTTAAGAGTCTCTTATGGTTTGCCTCCCTGCTTTTTCTCCCTTCCCCTATGTTCATCTGTTTTGTTTCTTAAATTCTACATGTGAATGAAATCATATGGTATCTGTCTTTCTCTGACTGACTGGTTGCACTTAGCGTAATTTTCTCTAGCTCTATCCACGTCATTGCAAATGGCAAGATTTCATTATTTTTCATTATTTTGATGACTGAGTTTTATACACACACACACACACACACACACACACACACACATACACACACTACAAATTCTTTATCCATTCATCAATTGATGGACATTTGCATTATTTGTCTATTGTTGATAGTGCTGCTATAAACATCGGGGTGCATGTGCCCCTTCAAATCAGTAATTTTGTATCCCTTGCGTAAATACCTAGTAGTGCAATTACTGGGTCATAGGATAGTTCTAGCCACCGAGGAGTCCCTGTTATTAATTCTCAATAAGAGAAAATAGGTTGCTAAAACACGTTTAAGCTTATTAAAAACTTTTCAAAAGCAAATTGCAGGTCCAAATGATATTAATGACAAATTCTTTTGAAATATTACACCAGGAAAAAATAACACCATATTACACCAGCTTTTTCAGAAACTAGAATATGAGATATTACAGCCCAACTATTTTTTTTCTTTTGGAGGTTAGCATTACCCTAATGCCAAGAAATGACAAAGATCTTGAAAAGATGGAAGAGGAGAGGAGGAAGAGGAGACACAGAGACAGAAAGTGTGAGCAAGTGAGAAGGTGGAGGGGTGGGGGAGACAGATTATTGATCAGTATGTCTAATAGATGGAAAATCCTTTTAAAAAATCAACAACTTGAATAACTGAACTTAACAGTATTGATAAAATGGTAGATAATATAGTCCATAATATTTCAATAACATTATGTGGTGATAGACGGTGACTATACTTGCCATGGTGAGCACTGAGTAATGTATAAAACGGCCACATCAATATGTCGTACCCCTGAAACTAACACTGTATGTTAATTATACTTCACAAAAATGAATAATACATCAGTACCAAGTAATGTTTATTCCAGGAATGAAAAGTTGGTCTAACATTTGGAAAACACAACATAGCATTTACCATATTAACAGAAAGGAAAAAAAAAAAAGTATATGTTCCTTTCATATATGTAAAAAAAAAATTGAGAATATTCAATACTCATTCATGACAAAACTGCTCAATAAACTACAAATAGTAGAAAACCTCCTCAAATTGTGAAAGTGCATTCATAAAGCTCTTCACCTGATGTTATACTTCATGGTGAAAAACTTGACATTTTTCTCTTTGAAACTGAAGATAAGGCTCTCTTTCATCACTTTTATTCAGTATTTTACTGGAGGTCCTCCCATCCATTTTACAAGGTAATACAAAGAAATAAAAGGCCTAGGGGCACGTGGGTGGACCACTTGGTTGAGATCCTGTTTCTTGATTTTGACTCAGGTCATGATCTTGGGGTTCTGGGATCAAGCCCCGAGTGGGTCAGGTTCCATGCTCAGTGAGGATCTGCTTGAGGATTTCTTTCATTCTGCCTCTTCCTCTCCCTACATCCCCCAACGCCCCCCCCACACACACACCACTCTCTCTCTCTGGAATAAATAAATGAATTTAAAAGAAAGAAAGAAGGATAGAAGGAAAAGAAGAAAGAAAGAAAGAAAGAAAGAAAGAAAGAAAGAAAGAAAGAAAGAAAGAAAGAAAGAGAAAAAGAAAGAAAGAAAGAAAAGGGCGAGCCTAAAGGGAAGAAAGAAGTAAATATTTCCCTAATTATTTATTATATAATTGTTTACAAAAAAACATCCAGAAAGTCTACAGAAAATTCTCTCAGAACAACAAGAACTAGGAAATAAATTTATCAAGGTCACAGCATTTAAGGTTAATGTAGAAAAATCAATATTGCCCTAATACTCTGGGTATTAATTATTAGAAAAATTTAAAAATTTTCAATTTATAATAGGGTCAATGGCACAAATAACTGAAGTTGAATCTATTAAGAAGACGTGTCCAAAACTTGTGATCTCAAACACAAAATATTGAAATTAAATATAACCAGAATAAATGGGAAGATATGCAATGCTGATAAGTTAGAAGGCCTTATTTTTTTTAAATGGCAAATCTTCCCAAATTCACTTATAGATTCAATTTTGTACCAATCAAAATTCCAACAATATTTTTGATGGGTATTGGCAAACATTATAAACATAATAAAAGAGTGTATAGAATAACCAGAGCAATGTAAAAAAACAAAAGTTTGGAAGACTTATCTATTTTCAAGATTTATTATAAATCTATGATAATCAAGATGATTTGATATTTGCAAAAGATGGACTTGTAGTCAGTGGAGAAGAACAAGAATTCTACGTATTTAGTCACATTTATGGTTAATTAATTTAAAGGATACTCCAATTTAATAGGGAAAAATGAAGCTAACAAAGTATACTGGATCGACTGGATATCCATAGAAAAAGATGCAAATATCAAATTTTACCCCATACCATAAAGAAAAATGGAGTCAAGATATACCATTGACCTAAATGAAAAACCTGAAAGTATAAAATTTTTAGAAGGAAGTAGAAAGAATTTCTTTCCTTCTTTTTTTTAAGATTTATTTATTTATTTTTAGAGAGAGAGAGAGAGAAAAGCATGGGTAGTGGGCAGAGGAGGAAGAGAGAATCCCAAGCAGACTCCCCACTGAGCACGAAGCCTGATGCTGGGCTCCATCTTATGACTCTGAGATCATGACCTGAGCAGAAATCAAGAGTCAGAGGCTTAACCGACGGAGTCATTCAGGCTCCCCAAAGATCTTTCCTATCTTGAGGTAAAGATTTCTTAGAACACTAAATTCCCAATCCATAAAAAAGAACAAAATGAGAAATTAGATTTCTTTTTTTTTGAGAAATTAGATTTCTTTAACACTATTAAAGTTTTTGCTCTTTGCAAACACCTTTGAGAAAAGAAAATGGCAAGGCAGAGGCTAAGAAAATACCGAAACCTGTGTGTCAGAGGAAGGTTTTGTACCCAGAATATTTAAAAAACACAATTCAAGAACATGATAGCAACAACAGGAGGAACAAAACACAATGTCACAATAGGCAAAAGATTTGTATGGACACATCACCAGACATATGAATAGCAAATAACCACGTGAAAATATGCTTCACACTATTAGTCTTTAGAAAAATGAAAATTAAAACCCAATATGGTGGCACCGCACATCCATTAGAACAGGGAATGTTAAAACAAAGGGATCATTGCAAGTGCTGATAAGTTTGTGGAGCAACTTAGATTCTCGTGCGCTACTGGTAGGAATATCAAGTGGTGTATATTCTTGCGAAAAAATCTGACAGTTTCTTAAATAATTATTGCTCACTTACTATATGACCTGCCAATCCACCCCCACAACTCCCTCATGAAAAAAATATATCCACACATCCTCAAACACAAATGTCCATAGCAGCTCTGCATGTAATAGCTGCAAAAGGAAAACTGAAATGTCCATCTACATGTGAATGCGTAAGTCATGGCACATTCAGACAATGGATAACCTTCAGCAATAGAATAGGAGGAAATTTGGTACATGAATTACCACGGATGGATGTCAAAATCATGATGCTGAGTCAAATAATTCATACATCTGTATCATGCATATTATAATGCATACATATATTATACATATGTGTATACATATTGTATTCCATTTATTATAAAGTTATAAAGAATGCCAACGACTTAGAAGAAAGCTGGTGACTGTGCTGCCTGGGGATTGGGCATAAACAGAGCCTCAGAGTAAAAGCCACACAAAGACAGTGTTAGTGGTTATCTTGATTATGGCGATGATTTCAGGGATTTATATATACATCTATAAATAAAAATCCATATTTAAATATAGATTTAAATATATATAATTTATATATATGTATATATATAAACTGATAAATTCTTCACTTTATGTGCAGTTTATTATAATTCAATTATTTCTCACTGAAGTTTAAAAAATCAAACTATTCTCTCCTGCCAGAGGAAAAAAAAGGGAATTTATTATCTTGCTAAAGTGATGCCTAAGTTCAATATAGGCCCTCATAGCACACAGGGTTAAATTTGGCCCATTAATTCGCTCTTTTGGAAGAAGTGATCACTTTAGATGAGTTACTTCAAAATGAAGAAAAAAAACAAACTAGATAGGTCTTGATTTAATTTTTAAGATTTATTTATTTATTTTTAGAGAGAGTGAAGGAGATGGTGGAGAGGCAGAGGGAGAGAATCTCAAGCAGACTCCCCTGCTGGGCACAGAACCCAATGCTGGGCTTGATCTCACAACCTAGATTTATTTATTTATTTATTTATTTATTTATTTATTTATTTATTTATTTAAAGATTTTATTTATTTATTCGACAGAGATAGAGACAGCCAGCAAGAGAGGGAACACAAGCAGGGGGAGTGGGAGAGGAAGAAGCAGGCTCATAGCAGAGGAGCCTGATGTGGGGCTCGATCCTGTAACGCCGGGATCATGCCCTGAGCCGAAGGCAGACGCTTAACCGCTGTGCCACCCAGGCGCCCCACAACCTAGATTTAATAAGGAGATCATGACCTGAGCCAAAATTAAGGGTCAGCCGTTCAATCGACTGAGCCACCCAGGTGCCCCAGCTAGGTGTTGGTATAAAGTATACCACCTAGACGATTGAAGGGGAATTCTGCACTAAATTTCCCTTTTTGGTCCCCCTCAAGCCTCTTTATTTCACAATGTACAAGGTATTCCGAAAGGTGGGAAAATCCTATAAGCTATGGTTCAGAGAAAAACAGAGAGGTATTCATAGCCACAAAGCCATAAAGCCCTTGATGACAAATTTCAGTGGAGTTGATAAACAGGGTTAAAAACACAGAAGCCCTGGATATTGTCCTCTCTAGATTGAATAAGCTTCATCTGTGGGAAAATTCTTTCACTTACCTCATCATAGGCATTTCTGTGGTTTTTAATATTACAAAAATCACCCAGAACACAAACAAGCAAATCACAAAAATTAGGCAATTTGGCAAATATCCCCATTTGGGGTTTTGTGGTCTTTTTGGATTAGGGATGGACACTGTTCTCATGGTTTAATTTGGGCACTCTGGACTAAAAATTCTGGTCACAATCATTCTCTAAGTATTAGTCTGTGTCAGGGTGTTCAAATGTGTGATTTCCTGTCCTAAATGCTACTTTGTAATCTCCGTCTAAAAGGATCTTGCAGCAAAAAGAATGAGAAAACCAGACACTCCCAGAGAATGAATTACCACCAATGAGACATTGAGATGCAGTGTCTACACCTCAGCTCACCACCCCAGACGGCGGCGTTTATCCTCCAACTCCTGATGAGAAGGTACACCGGAGGGGGTGGAGAAGAGGCCACCTGAGTCAGCACAACTTAGCTGTTTGCACCAGGGTGTTTTTGTCTAAGAAGTCACAACTGCAAAAGAATAAATATCCCTTTTGCTTCAGAAAACTTAATACAAACCAATTTGTCTGGGTAAATGATTTTCTTATTCGGGCATATGTCGTCTTCCAAGGACAACTATTTACTTATCTGGACAAATAGCTAATCCATGAGGACAATCATTTGTCCTCAAATTTGGCTTCAGTAAGTGTTGAGTTTCTCTCTACTTTGTTAAATGCAAAATTTATAAAAGAAAAACTGCATTGCCCAAATTATTTTATTTGGTAATCTATTTAAAGTCTATTTGCCTCTTACCCCTTCCAAGTCACTGGATGAAAACTCTGGCATACTTTTTGATCAATTTTAGGTGACAGACTATACATATAGTTAATTTAAGTTTCAAAATACACACTCTAATAAATGAGAATGTCCCTCCCATGTGTTCATTATACTTCGGTTACTTTGATCAAAGGTGAGATTTCTCACTAATTCCACCTCCAGAAGCTTGAGATTTTCAACTGTACTCAGTGTAGGGAATGAGGACCTTCTCTTTTCCTTGTCCATCTCCTCCTCTACTCACTAAAGCTGCTTTGTACCATGCTAGAGTGTAAAGATGGTGGTGGATGGGAGGAGAGAAGCATATAGTCAAGTTCACATTTCACCTCTACTCTTTCTATCGGGCACTTCAGTGGCTCCTCCCTCTGAAAGAGTGTGTCTCCTTATCTGGCTTCTCCTGCTTCCTTCCCAGTGAGTCATTTTCTTACAGTCTACCTCACCCAGACCTGCTTTTTGGTGCTGCCATCCTAGCCTAGCAGACAGTCTGAGGCAAGATACCTTGTAAAATGACACTGGTCATGCATAGCAAGACGGAGTTTCATAAACTAAACCCTAGGTTTCACGTTGCACTTTCTAGTTACAGTTGTTGGAAGGAAGGGCAGCTAATTACCAAGTCAGCAATAACCCCCAAAGCCTGCATCCTTTATCTCTCATTTCTCTACCCAACATGCTGCCAAAGAAAGGTAAACACAGGGTATCTTTAGATTCTCTGGGCAAGGGTCCAGCATCATCATGGGTAAGCCCATTAATTGCAAGAGCACCCAGTTCCAGTTTTCTCTTATCTCCTGGAAGGCCCTGTTGTCCAGCTTGGGTCAGAAGTCACCTTCACCCTTCTCTTCTTGGAGGGATGGGGGACAGTTGATTTGAAGTTTGGAGGGACTTTCAGAGCATGGCAATAATTTTCTACAAAGGTGTATCTTCAGAAACCCACAGTCTTAAAATCTCTTCTTGATCCTTTTTTATATCTTTGATCTAAGTGAGGGAAACAAAATACTTAGCTGTTTCCTTGGAAATTTGCATTTTGGCCAGTGTCCCAACTCACTTTGGAATCGGATACCTATGCTATTTCAGACAGTCACAGGAAATTTCCAAATTAACAAATTGTCACAATGTCTCAATGTTATGCTCCAGAGAGAAGTGAGGGGAGAGGAGCTTAATGTCATTTGTTAGAAAAAAAATAATAATAATGAAATGAAGTGGAGATTTTTTTCCCCCTGGACTCAAAGAAAAAAAGCATTTGATGTTAATTGCTGCACTGTAGATATACGGATTTTATATGTTAGAAACATGTTTATTTTCTTAATATTTATATTAACCATATACTGCACTCATAATCGGGAGGCAAATGGATTTTTAAGAAGAGGAACTTAAAAGTAGAAAGCAGCATCCTGAATAAACAGTTTCAGGGCTTTTGCCATTGTTTCTTCCACTTTCAGCTGGGTTATCACCTCAATTCTCACAAATCTTGCCAACCAGAGATGGGGGTGCATGCATGTGTCATATGAGAAATTGCTACAATATTAAGTCTCTTTTGAAGTATGTTGACCCGAATCTAAAGTTAGAAATGCATATTTTGGTGTCACACTCTGCACTCTTTGGTCCTGTCATGAAAGTTTTAATGCCCTCAGAAGATAGCAGATAGTTTTTTCTCTTTTTCTTCTTAACCTCATTTCACTCTCTGAAAAGTCTAAATATGCCTAACTAACTACATTGGCTAAGGTTGGCATTTTAAAATGCCATCAAATCTTCACAGTGTAAAGGATCTTTCACAGTTTAAGAAAACCCACTCACAGGATAGATTTGTTTATGACCAATTAGTAAGCTTAGATATCTTACAAAACACAGGATCCCTTCAAGGCAGCACACATCTAGTTAAGATTCATTCACAGTGACAGGGAAATGCCAGGCTGCTGATTTTATATATGTATATATATAATATGGTAGACAAACATCTTCAAAGACATTTATTTTAAAAATCAAATATCAGCATTATTTTAGTAACGTCCATGATTGAAAATCACCTTGAGATATTTAATCATTAAACATCTGCTAATTTCTCATCAGAACGACTCCCATTGAGAAAGGGTGAAAATTCAGTATAATGTAGTTGACGCAACATTGAGCAATCAGCATGAGAACAGCTTGCAAACTTATGACATTGGTTTGAATTTAACTGATAAAAGAATGAAGAAAAATGCTATAATTTTCCTATTGTATTATTTTTCCTCACAAATAAAATATTTTTTATTGAACCTTTAAGTAAATTTCTGAACTCATTGAAAATGTGAGCTCCGTTGTTATATTTTGAAACACATGTCACTAATTCCGACGGTTGTTAAATTTTCTTTATAGCTCTATACATTTAAAAATATATATACAAATATTTATTTGCTATTTGTACATTGGCCTTATTCTTTTTACTAGACTATCTCATTGGTGATATTCAAATTTATATCACACTCAGATTTCCAACACTACTTTGCATTCGATTATTTTTTTCAAAAATTTTTTTCTTTTTTTTGGTTGTCCATTTTGAAAATCAGGTGTAGAATATAGTGATTCGGCACTTGCATACATCACCCAGTGCTCATCACAACAGGTGCACTCCTTAATCAATATCACTTATTTAACCCCACCTTCCTCTCTGCTCCCTTCTGGTAACCATCAGTTTGTTCTCTGTAGGTAAGAGTCTGTTTCTTGGTTTGCCTCCCTCTCTCTCTCTTTTTTTTTTTAATACTCAGACTTCATGAAGATAAATAAGTTATTTGTTAATGTAAAAAAAATTTTATGTTGACTTTATATTTGGAATAAGAATATGTGAATATGTAGTTATATAAACCTGGGGTTAGCAACTTTTTCTGTAAAAGGCTAGGCAGTAAAAATGATAGGCTTTGTTCCCATACAGTCTTTGTTGTATCTATTCAATTCTGGCATTTTAACATGAAAACATCCAATGGGCATGGCTGTTTTCCAATAAAACGTTAACAAAAGGCACGTAAGTTGACTTGGCCCATGGGTTATAGTTTGCTGACTATTAATCAAATGCGTTGCTTTAGAAGGAGACAAATTCTATTATTCGGTTTCTAATGTTAATTTTCCATTTCCTTTATACGATTAAATTGGTGAAAAATCCTTAGCTGAAAGCAAAAAGTCTCTTCTGGTCTGTTTTGAATACTTCCTTTGTTGTCTATTCCTTTTTTTTTTTTTCATATTTAGTCTTATGAATGTATGGAATTCCTCATTGGGATGAATTTCCTTTATAACGTCCTTTGAAAATCCTTGAATATTTTCTTGAGTTCAGTTTCTCAAGTCTATCAATTAAATATCAGTGCTGTGTCTACAAAGGAACCTCCCTCACAAAATTTTCTAGATAGCTCTTTTGAATGATTTGGTTCTCTGAAAAGTCTACATTATTCTATGGTTATATGGTTTTCTTTATCTCTAAAGTATAAATCTCTCTATGTTTGAATCATTTTTCTATGTACTTGGCTAGGGGATTGACAAAAAAAAATTAACAAGGAAAGAGAAGAGAGAGGGAAAGAAGGAAGGAGAGGGAAAAGAAAAATGGGTGGGAGCAAGGTAAGGAAGGATAAAAACATTCTATTTTGTTGTTTGGCAGAAAAAATGGTTTCCTCAATGAAAATTGAGATGAAAATATTCACTATGTAATGTTTTACTGAGAGTTCACAAAAGACTCAAAGTATGTCCAGCAGTGGCACACTCAGGGGATGTCTGCTAGCTGATTATGTTACTGTTCCTATAGCATCACCTAGTAAGAGTTTCAAAGTATGATAATCATATAGGGAGTAGGGTGCTACAGTCACTAAAACCTAAAACAAGTGACACTGGTTTCAGGATTGACAGCAGATAGCAAGGAAGTTGTTACGGAACTGGACAGAGAGAACTGAACTTTGCATGCGTAAGTACAAAGCATCCAGTAAAACTTTTGTGATAACTAGGGAGTCACATAGGGGTGGCTGGGTGGCTCAGTCTGTTAAGCATCTGTGTTTGGCTAGGGTCATGATCCCAGGGTCCTGGGATCGAGCCCTGCTTCAGGCTCCCTGCTTGGCAGGGTGTCTGTTTCTCCCTCTCCCTCTGTGCTCTCACTCAAATAAATAAATAAAATCTTAAAACAAAACAAAACTAGGGAGTCTCATATTACAACAATCGAGCCTGTAATTTATTAAAGAGGTTCAGGAACAGACTGTTTCCAGTATGCCTTATTGTCCACAGGTTGGGTTTACTAAGAAAATAAAAGAGAAAGATCAGCTCAATTAAGATTTGATTCCTATGCAATCAAGGATAAAAGAGATATTCTCTAAAATATAGAATTTCCAGATTGAAAAGATATGGTCATTTTTTCATCAGCTACCAAATACAGATAAAATGAACAATAAAAAAATCAAATTAGTGTGAGTTCAGGTACCCACATTACATCTTTTAGGTGGAAAATAAAATGGTTCAAAGAAAATTCTAAGTGTTGGCTAATGGCTAACTTTAAGCTATGAGCGACAAAGTCTAAATTGGGTATCATGTATTGAAAATAATTGTGAGTATATACATTAGTGAATGCAGTGAACTGAAATCAAATTGATTAAAAAGCAGATAGATTTTGCAGAAAATTCACTGCCTAAAGGGGGACCACTTTGGATTAAAACAACTTGCTTTGGTTGGTAAAATGGGAAGGAAAATTACATATAGTATGCCTGAGCAGGAGTTTAAAAGCAACTATGAGGTTCTATTATTATTCTTTGCTTTTGCCAATGCGAATTATATGTCTGAAAATGGGCTGTATCTTAAACATGGATTTTCACATGAAGAAGATACATGGAATATTGTCATTCATTCCCCATGGCTAACATAGATAAAATGTAACCTGTTGAGAAATACATATTTGTGGTCATAAATCCACTGACATTTTGTACATGTGTGTTACTGTAGCATAACTTAGCAAATTTTAGCTAAAATACCACAGAACTGACCAGGGAACTTGGTCAATATCTTGTTTATAACATTTAAGGTAGGAGAAGAAAGGGATAAAGAAAGCGGGGGTAATCAGAAGGGGGAATGAAGCATGAGAGACTATGAACTCTGAGAAACAAACTGAGGCCTTCAGAGGGGAGGAGGGAGGGGGAATGGGATAGACTGGTGATGGGTAGTAAGGAGGGCAAGTATTGCATGGTGCACTGGGTGTTATACGCAACTAATGAATCATCGAACTTTACATCAAAAAAATAAATACATAAAAATAAATTTAGAAAAAAGACAAACAAGGTGGATTTGTAAATATTATGAAAATATCTCCACTGTATTTAGAACAAACAAGGTGGATTTGTTATGTCTCCTTCTCTCTGGTATCTATAGCATTTCTCCACATCTGAGATTTCTGTGAGCCTGGTTACACAGCCCCTGTGTGAGCCTAGTCACTTAACCCCTTACCTGTCTCCCCCTACCTTGCCTCCCCTGTCCCTTATTTAATAATATGGCCTGTTCAAAGTGAGTGGTTAAATTATGAGAGGGAAAAGATGATGAACCTTGAGGATCCTGGGGAAGCAAGAGCAGATAGGATCATGTCCTACTTTATAAACACAATACCTACTCTCAAAGCTAATCATTGCTTCTTATAAGGCGTCTAGTAGGGCTCACTTCTTTCAAGTAAGATCTGCTACTTCTTTCCTGATCTTTTTAAAGTATAAATAACCTTCACTGTAGTCTGTGTGTCACAAAACATTTTGTGTCATCAAAGGGTTTCAAGATTCTCCTTTACTCCTAACCACACAGCAGTTTGGGAGGGAAATCTTAGATCAAAACAATATACAGAATTGCATTTCATAATTAATTTTGAATTGATAAGGAGCTACAGTGAGATAACTAAATGAGTATGAACATTTCATTTCCTTTCTGTCTGCAGATTCTCAGCAAAGGACAAACAAAGCCTTATAAAGTGAAGAGAGTTAAAAACGCAATTGGAGAAAAAGGGACATTGACTCTCCCTTTACCAAAAGAGGAATTTTCAAGCTAACCTCACAGCTAAGGTCATTTTTTGCCTTAGCTTTGGCCTCTCTCAGCAGGAAAGCATTTTATTATCGGTCTCAATGACATCCCAGGATCACAGACTTGGTCTTGAATAGCCAACCCAAGAATATTTCAGGGGATATTCTTAGTAAATCTTAATTTATATGGATATGTGAATATGCCTTGACTAAAAATTCATTTTAAAAATCTAAAAGTAAAAATAAATACAAACAAGGAGGGGAAGATGGTGGCAAAGTGGGAGGACCCTAAGCTCCTCTCATTCCACAAACGCAACTAGATAACTATCCACGCATCCTAAATACCCCAGGATTGCCAGAACAATTTCCATAACTAAAGGGAAAAAAGAGGCCATATCCAAGAAAGTAAGAAGTGCAGTGACATGTTCTGGGGAGAAGTGGATCATGAGTGTTGTGGAGGGGAAGGAGCCATGATCATGAGGAAGGGCAAGAGAGACAGGAACACTCAGGGGAATGCACAGGAGAACTTTCCCCCAAGCCACTGGCTTAGAAAATGAGAGGGGCTGAATTTTGTGAGTTCTTGCAAATAGTGGGGCTTAAAGCCTGGAGTTTTAAAGGTCAGCACACTTGGCTGTGACAGAGCTACTCCTGGAGAGAAGGCAGGCAAATAACCTAGGGGCAGAGGACTTGAAAACAGGATCTAAAAATTCCCTGGGGCACCCTGATTATTCACTATTCTAGAAGAGCTTCTCTGAGAGACAGTGTTCACAGAGGTGCCTCTCCTGGAACAAAGGAACTAACTGGCTAGTACCATTTTCCTCTCCCACCCCTCAGTGGGAACACCAGCTGTCTAACTTGCTTACAACAAGCCCCACCTGCCTGCACTCTTGTGGGTCTGCCCTTCTCAGTCCAGCTTGCCTCAGTCCCAGTGTGGCAGACCCCTCCCCAAGAAAACCAGTATGAAAGCCCACCCACACCACCTCTCCCAACCAGAGAGTTCTACAGAGCCTCAGCTCTGAAGGAATTGGTGTCATGTCTCATTTCACAAGCAGACCAGAACACACCTAGTTAAAATTCACTGCATTCAGGCCAAGAACAAATACCGCCCACAGCAGATCAGGAGAGCCTCTGCAGAGGACTAGCCTGAAGGACTGAGCAGCTAAAACACAACAGCAGATTGCATGCAGCACAAACAAGGACACTGCCTGAAGTGCTAGGCCCTGGGCACTACATGACCTCTTCTTCATAAGGTCATTTTTTCAGAGCAGGAAACATAACTGGTTTTTCCAACACAGAGAAGAAAGCAGAGACTCAGACAAAATGCCAAGATAAAGAAATTTATCCCAAATGAAAGAACACAATAAAGCCACAGCCATGAATCTAAGAGAAACAGATTTAAGTAATATACCTGAGGAAGAATTTAAAGCAACAATCATAAGAATGCTCCCTGGGCTTGAGAAAAGAATAGAAGGCATCAGGGAGACCCTTACCACAGAGATAGAAAAGGTTAAAAAAGAATCAATCAGAAATGAAGAATACAATAAATGAGACTGAAAACAGGTTCGATGCAATGATCAGCAGTCTGGAAGAAGCAGAGGAATAAATTAGTGACCTAGAAGACAAAGTAATAGAAAATAATGAAGCTAAACAAGAGAGAGAAAGAAGCATTATACAACACAAGAATAGACTTTGAGAACTCACTGACTCCTTCAAACATAATGATACTCATATTATAGGAGTTCCAGAAGAAGAAAAGAGAGAAAAGAGGGCAGAAAATTTATTTCAAGAAATAATAGCAGAAAACTTCTGTAATCTGGGAAAGGAAACAGACATCCAGATCAGGAGGCCCAGAGAATTCTCAACAAAATCAACAAAAGCAGGCCAGCACCACGACATCTTGTAAACCAATTTGCAAAATATAGTGGTAATGCAAAAATCTTAAAAGTGGCAAAACAAAAGAAGTCCTTAACTTACAAGGGAAAATCCATAAGGCTAGCAGGAGATTTCTCAACAAAACTTGCCAAGCCAGAAGACAGTGTCCTGATATATTCAAAGTGCTGAATGGAAAAAATCTGCGGCCAAGAATACTCTATCCAACAAAGCTGTCATTTAGAATAGAAGGGGAGATAGAGAGTTTCCCAGACAAATACAATGTAAAGGAGCTTGTTATCACAAAACCAGCCCTGCAAGAAATATCAAAGGGGACTCTAAATGCAAAGTAGAGACCAAAACTAACAAAGACAAGAAAAAATCAGAGAAAATCTCCAGAAGCAATGACAAATCAAGTAATGACAACACACACACACACACACACACACACACACACACACACACACATCAATCAATAATGACTTTGGATGTAAATGGACTAAACACTTCAATCAAAAGATACAGGGTGCCCGTGGATAAAATGACAAGATCCATCCATATGTTGCCTAAAGAGACTCATTTTAGACCTAAAGACACCTGCAGACTGAAAGTGAGGGTCATGAAGAAATATTTATCATTTAACGGATGTCAAAGTCTAAGTAGCAATATTTATACGGACAAACTAGACTTTTTTGTTCTTGTATTATTTTTATCCTGTTTTGGCATCAGTGTGTAGTACTGACCTCATAGAATGATTTTGAATGTGTTCCCTGTATTCCATTATTTGTAAGATTTTGATGAAGATCACCATTATTATTATTATTTTATTATTATTATTTTAAGTTTGGTAGAATTCATCAGTGAGGGGCGCCTGGGTGGCACAGCAGTTAAGCGTCTGCCTTCGGCTCAGGGCGTGATCCCAACGTTATGGGATCGAGCCCCACATCAGGCTCTTCCGCTATGAGCCTGCTTCTTCCTCTCCCACTCCCCCTGCTTATGTTCCCTCTCTGGCTGGCTGTCTCTATCTCCATTGAATAAATAAATAAAATCTTTAAAAAAAAAAAAAAGAATTCATCAGTGAATCCATGCAGTCTTGAACTCTTCTGTGCTGAGAGGATTTGTTATTATATACTTGTTTATGGTAATGTTATCACACTATGCATTTCTGTTGTTACCTGTTGTATTCTTTTCTCTTCCATTTCTCATTTTGGTTTGAGTCTTCTCATTTTTTATTCTCAATTAAAGTAATTAAAGCATTGCTAATTTTTTGTTTTGTTTGTTTTGTTCTGGAAAAACTAGTCATTACTTTCAATGTTATGTTATTGCTTATTTTGGTCTTGATTTTATTTACTTCTGATTTTTCTTTGTTATTTCCGTCCTTGACTAAACTTCAGGTAAGTTTCCTCTTTTCTAGTGTCTTGTGGTGTCATGTTTATTTGAACTTTTTCTCTTAATACAAGCATTTATAGCATAAATTTCACTCTAACATCTCCTTTTGCTACATCCCAGAGGTTTTGGAATATTGTATTTTCTTTTTCTTTTTTTTTTTTTAAAGATTTTATTTATTTATTTGACAGAGATAGAGACAGCCAGTGAGAGAGGGAACACAAGCAGGGGGAGTGGGAGAGGAAGAAGCAGGCTCATAGCAGAGGAGCCTGATGTGGGGCTCGATCCCGTAACGCTGGGATCACGCCCTGAGCTGAAGGCAGACGCTTAACTGCTGTGCCACCCAGGCGCCCCTTCTTTTTCTTTTAAGACATATTTTGATTTGCTATTTGATTTCTTATATGGCCCATTGTTTGTTTAGTAGTGTGTTGTTTAATATTTATGTATTAAATATTTAATATTAAAAAAAGAATGTTGAGAATGAAAGTAAAAGTAAAACATGTGACCTATGTAAAGGAAATTCAAAAACTTTTAGATCAACATTTTTCAGAAATAAAAAAATAAATAAATACAGTTACATAAAGTTTTTGAAATGGGTATATACACCGCAATCCTTTATCTTCAAAGTTAGAGCCTATCCTTTTATCTTAATTAATGCTCAAAGCAATGAAAAGATATCATGCTGTGTTTTGCCCAGCCCCTCTCCTCATTCCACCATCTCAGCATCTGGGGAAAGAATATCACTGACAACTTACTATCCTCAGTTATGGGGTCAGGATCTCTTGTCTCCCTGACCACATTTCTTCCCTATACTTCCGAAGCAAGGATTAACAGAACAGATGTAATAGCATTTTTTTTTTTAAAGAAAAGTCCTTTTATGCCACAATCAAAATCAAGGGTGAGGACTTTTGCTTCACTGAGTTGCAAAGTCCTATTTGAAACTGCTTACTATATGGAGCCGGGCAACTGTCCTTTCATGGTGTCCTTTTATGGTGTCCTACAACGATATTTTAAATTAACGTATCCTTATGCCTTTTTCTGGACCTGCCTCATGTAAAGAATGTTAACCACGAAATGGGGAATTAGTGGAATGAATTGTAACTAATCTGTTTCCTATTATATAGCTCAACCGTTAGCAATTCTGCAGTACATTTATTTGATCAACAATATTTAAGGCTGGCTTATTTTGAAGATACACATGGATGGAGGTGAGAAACTATCTTAATACTGCTCATGTGCATCTTGAATGTTAGAAATTCCACCTCAGATGGCTTTACCACTCTAACACCAAATTCCATGTCCAAGTTAATTTTGATTTGATATTTCTAACTCTATTATCCTTTGCTATTCTTTGAGTGGTCAGTGTCATTCCCTTTTCCTCAAGCTCTTTCTTTTAATTATTAAAACTTATACATAACAATATTTATCTTGATTTTTGAAGGATTTTTAGTATAATTAGTTCCACTAACAAGTTTTTCTTCTGAATCTAAAACCATAATCTATATTTCTTCTTGCAAAATATCTGATTATAACTAAAATTCAGGATGTCTTTCAAATAGCATTTCCATAAAACTTTCATGTTGTTGGACTCACTGTACAGTTGGAAACACACTGACTCATTTGAAAGGTCTAACACATAGTCTCCAAGATTGTCTGTCAGTCTTCTGTTTCCCTACCTCAAAAATTAGCTGGCATTATAATAATTTTGTTCAACTCATAATTCAAAATGTCCTCTCAAATTTCTTACAGTTCACTTACCCCCAAATATTCCCAGGTTCTCCTAGAAATGTGGCATCTACCAAGAGCTCTGTGGCAAAACTTCATTTTGACTTACTCAGTACTCATGCCGATGGTTTCAAGGTTTACATTTAGATAGGACCATCATTGCCACCCACTCACCCACATGAAATGTGGAGACTGAAGATATCAACATGAGAAGGTTGCTACATACGAGCATCAATTGTGTCACAAGCATCATTGTAAAATCACCTAATATTCCTGAAGCAGCTGTGACAAAAGATCTGGTGTCCATTTGATTCTGAGCCTGATCAGTTCTGGACAACAAGTAGTAGTGGTCCTGTTGTTCACAAGAACAGTCCACTGAAGCACACAATATTCCATATGCAAACTAGCTTGCAGAGTTTCTGTTAAGTAACTATAAGGACAGTCCCTAACATTTGTGTAAATTCTTGTTCCACAACAGGAACAAAATATTAGGCATTATTAATATTATCATTTTCTTAGAACAACTATTTAAAGAACTTAATATTCAAGCATTTCTTTTATGAATATTCGATATCTTCAATTCACTGAAGTTGCAGGAAATAAGATTATCAAGAATCTCCATTTCCTAAATCCAATGGAAGTTTCAAAAATCTTTAACTTCTATAATTTCCCTAGCTTCTGACACAATGGACCATTTTCTCCTCAATGAAAATTACATTTGTTTCAAGCAATATTTCATTCTCCTGTTTTTTTTTAATATCTCTGACCATCTTTGTTTTTAACTTATTACATAAATTCCCCACCTAATTTCAATTGGTGGAGATCATTAAGATTTTGAACTTTGCCTTCTAAATCTCACTGTATTTTCTTTACCTAGTTGATTTGTATCAATTCCCATGGATTCAAATGCTACTTAGGCATCAATAATTTCCAACTGTGTCTCTTCAAATTACATATTTCTTCTAGGATCCAAATAGATTTATCTACCTTCCTAATTAAAAACATTAAGTAAATGATCTAAATTCAACATGTAAAGAGAGATGCACCGATAAAATTCTCGATCTTCCACAGCATTAAGACTGTACCTCCTAAAATAATCACTGTCTTATAACTATCTACTACTAAGTCTGCTTAGAAAGTTGAAATATTTGCCCCAACACTTCCTATTATATCCTTCATCCTCACCTCTCATTATCACTCCACAGATAAATTATTAATTATACATTCTAATCAATCTGTAACTCACTCATTATATCTGCTATCAAATTAGCTCAAGCTGTCTGAACTGTTTTGATATTTTTGTAATAGGTACTTGTGTACTTGCCCATGACGTTTTCAAAGACATTCTTAACTGGACAACTAGAATTATTTTAAAATTGCAAAGTTGATGATTAGATTACTGACTCTAAACAATCCATCAATGGTTGCCTGTTAATTTTAGGATAAAGCAAAAACCCTGGCAGCTAGGCTAGAGCTCATCCTACTCTTGCCCTCATTAGAAACACTCCAAACACACTTCTCATAGTTCAATTGCTCTTAGGCACCACACTATGTCTCTCCTAGTTTTTGCACATGTTTTTCTCCCTGCCTCTTTTTAAAAAATTTCTTCATTATTCTATTCCTGGCTTTAGTATCCCTTCTTTAGGGTATTCAGTCTTTGAAGTCTAGATTGTACCTTGTCTCACAACAACTATCAAAATATAGTTCTGCTTTTTAATTGCAAAATTATTTAATATTCTCAGCTGTTTCTCTCCTGACATAGAACTTAGCACACGGAAAGCATTGAGTGATTATGGGTTAAATGAATGTTTGAATATAAAGATGGTTTTGAAATTTTGATGACTTTGTCACTTTTTTGAGCTTTTGCATTTCTTTTATCAGATTAATCCTTTTTATTACTTTTATGACTGTTCCTCAGCACCCTGTTTTAAATGTTGCTACTAAAATTATTCAGTTCCTGAAGTAATTTGAAGAATGTGAATTCATCACTTTTATTTTTTAAAAAGATGACTTGTTAAGAGTGTATCTATCTTCTTCCTCCTGAGCTCTTTTATAATTTTTAGAAAATATTAGAAAATCTAAAAGAGTGTGATTTATAGCAATGCTTAACTTGAAATATAGAATAATTTCAGATTGAGAACTATACCGACAACCAGGACTACTTTAACAGAAGAGTATACCCATGGTTCAATTAAAGTTTCTATTCTCTGAATCATGTAATGAAAGACAACTGAAAACTCAGCTAAAAATACCTTTTTCTAACGGAGATTGGGAAGGTGCATGTCAGAATGATGAAATTACCTCCACCAGTTTCTTTTCATTATGTTTCTTTCAGCACATGAAATTTAACAGGTATTAAGAGTCATCTAAATCGCAATTTAAGTATTTTTATCAAATTAGATAATTATTAGTCTGATCATATAAATAAAATCATTACGCCTACTTTGTGATCTCTTGAAATTTATACCTTTGGGATTCAAAAAACTAATGATTGATGAATAAAGTGAACTTTTTGGGAAAGCTTTGTGCCTTACTGTTCCTCTCAGAGGTAAGTGGCTTTAATATAAACAATAATAGTATAATAACAGGCCGCTGGATTTTTCTTTTTAACCAGCCACTTCTAATAGGGCAGTAGTGGAAAGGTTGTCAAAGGACTAAAAGACATGGTTAAGAGAATGTCATACACTTATTTGGGGTATTCTGTGATGAAGGGAGTGGGGTGCAGAAGTTTGAGAAGAAAATTAGAGGAAGAATTTAAGGTAAATGAAAATGCATGTGATGGTTAATTTTATGTGTCAAATTAACTGGCAGACAAGGTGCCCAGATAAATGGCTAAACATTGTTTCTAGGTGTGTCTGATGAAGTTGTTTCTGGATAAAAACAGGATCTGAATCGGTAGGCTGAGTAAAGAAGACAACACTCCCCAGGAAGCCGTCATCCAATCCATTGATAGGTTGAATAGAAGAAAAAGGCAGAAGAAAGGATAATTTGTTCTCTCTCTCAATCTGATTGCATAAACTGAGACTTGATCTCTTGTCCTTGGACTGGAACACCATTGTGCTCTTAGTTCTTAGGCCTTCAAACTTAGACTGAAATTTACATTACCTCTCTGGTTCTCATGTCTTTGGATTTGGGCTAGGACTTATACCGCTAGTTCTCAGGCATTTGGAGTCATATTGGAACTATACCACCAGCTTTGCTGGGTCTCCAGCTTGTAGATGGCAGATTGTGGGACTTTTCAGCTTTCATAATCATGTCACCCAATAGTATATATATGATCTCTTTCTCTAAAAATCTTAGCTAATAAAATGTATTTGAAGACAATTAAAGCTGCTCACTGAAGTAACATTCTCCCTGCTAAAAATAGCATGTGCTTCATTGAAAATGTATTTTTTGTTAAATTGAAATATATTTAATCCAAATATATAATAAAATTCAATTAAGCACAACCTATTTTCAATGCAGTATGTTAGGCACAGTGAAAATTTAGATTTACATGAGTAGGGTCCCTCTCCTCCAGAAACCTAGAAATAGAGCTGGGGAAGGGCAGTAAAGAAATAACTATAAAAACGTAAAGGACTATATAGATGTACAAGTATAATATTCAGGGAAGATAAATTAAAGAGAGTAATTCAGTAAGAAGCAGATATCATAAGGATCATCCTGAATCCATGAAAATGAGGAAATAGCTAGGTTGCTGAGAGGATGAGAAGGATGTAAGAATACTCCAGGACGCAAAAACAAGGCCGAATTCACACCCACAAGTGCAAGGTATAAATATAGGAAGCTATCAGGATTGCCTACGTATATTCTAAAAAATCAAATTTAAGTATTTGATTTTCTACTAATTATAATATACCAAAAATCTGTTATGTACCAAGCTCGTTCTTTGCAATCACTATGAGAAATAAAGTCCCTGTTCTCGTGGAGTGCATTATCTAGAGGGAATGGGAGTAGGGACAGCAGAATATTAAATAAAAACTAATTTTCAAATGCAATAAATAAATAATAAACCCTATTTTGAGAAACTAAAATAGTTTATCTGGGTAGTTACTATTGATTGGTGGTGCAGGTGAGAGCAAATTGTCCCTATGTGAAGTATACAATGTTGAGTGTTGACTTTGTGCAATATACAGTGTCAGGTACATTCTATTACAACCTTTGTCTCCTCTCTCACCTTCCCTCTAAAGTCATTATATATCATGTGTATACATGTCCACACACATACACAAATGCATTAATGGCAAAGGTAGTATGGTGAGAATTACGGAAAGAAAACTGGAGACAGATCTTCATGAATTCTTAAATTCTACCACTACCTATGAACCCATGAGCAAGATATTTACTTCTTGACCTGTGTTAATTTCATTGATGAGTGGAAAACAGAAGACTCACAAGGAACCTGTGAAAAAAATGAAATACATGTGGATAGAATTTGAAAATTAAACAGAGATGTAAAAATGTAGGAATATATGTTACCATCTTCATGTCATCATGTGTGCAAATGTCCAAAGCATGTAAAACTGAGGATAATATCAACATAAATTCCTAGTAATTTAAAATGATATTATCTGGGGCACCTGGGTGGCTCCGTCAATTAAGTAGCTACCTTCGGCTTAGGTCATGATCCCAGGGTCCTGGAATCGAGCCCCAAGTTGGGCTCCCTGCTCAGCGGAGAGCCTGCTTCTCCCTCTCCCTCTGCGTGCCACTCTGCCTACTTGTGCTCTCTCTCTATCTCTCTCAAATAAATAAATAAAAATTCTTTAAAAAATTAAAAGTAATAAAATGATATTATCCTTAACCATACTACCACAAAGATATGTATTGATGCACTGGCAGTGAAATATATGCATACAATAAATTACTGAATTAATAAGAAAATTTTTTCTGGCAGCATTTAACACAGAAGTCAAGTTTTCTCATGCAATACAAATAATAATAATAATAGATAAATGAAGTGATAGGTAAGAACACTAAATGTGTGTGTGTGTGTGTGTGTGTGTGTGTCCAACTAAATACAGATATATGTAACTAGATGGTTGGTTTTAGTACACTGTAGGTATACCAGCAGGGTATCAAATTGTTACTTATATTTACACTACCTTTGAAATAGCAGTTCTTGCTTCGTTCTCACTGGATAATTCTGTAACTGACAGACTAGATCAGTCTCAGTAACGGAAATGGCCATCAAAGACAAGGTGAGAAGCTAGAAACATGACTACTTAGTACAAAGGCTGTATTTCTCAGTCTCCTTTATAGCTAGCAATGAACCTGTGATCAAGTAATGGCCAATATAAGCAAAAGCATCTTGTGAAAGTTTGAGAAATTTTCTTTAGAAGAGTTTATGCGCACGCTTTGATGCTTTTCTGCATCATGCCTCTTCCTGTCAGCTGCCTAGAATCAGTATCCAGAGCTGGAGCTCTAGCTGCCCGTTTGGCTTACAGGCCACACTGTGGGTAATAGGATGTAAAAGAGCACTGACATACCTATCCACCCTGGGTTGTTTATTTCAGGAAATTTATAAGAGTGAAAAATACATTGATATCTTGTTTGGTTTGGGGTCTCTATTTCTGAAAGCTGCATGTAAATACAATGGACACATAGATGAGAAATAATGAGAAAACTCTTAGGCAACTACTATGTAATTATGAATGTCCTTCATTCTGGGAAAAATATATGTATTTAAAAAATGGGGAGATATTAAGGAATGTGTGTATATTCAACCAATGATAATAAATAACTGGTAAATGTTCTGAAAAACAGTATAAAATAAGGAGAAGACTATATTGGGACTTGTTCCTATTTTGATGGGAAGAAGTAAAGGACAAAAGTCATATGAAACTCTGCCAATTTACACAAGAGTCATGTGAGATCTGACTACCACAGTTTTGTAGGATTAATTCTACCTTTATTCCATTGTGCATTTGCCAAAAAGTAACTGTGAAGATACCTCAGGGATAAGGCATCTGGACTCAATTAAGAAGAACATGTCCCAAAATATCCACACTATCTGCATGTAGTGCTTGTCATAATAAATAGCCTATCTTTTAGAAAACAGGCTAGGAAAGAGGGAGGCTATCTCGTATTTTGAACCATGACATACCTCCCCGAGGAACAGGATTTGTGTTTGCTCATTTGTTCATTGTTTAATACACTGAGAGTGAAGAATTCTTCATTAACTGGTCTGGCCCTGGCTGGTGAAGATGTTATTAAACAGCATACATCTTGGAAGCTAGTGAGTTTTCCTTATTACTTACCCTACTGAAGCCATCAGAACACAAATGAGATGACAGAAAATAAGTAGTTATTTAAACCAATTATTTCCAGAAAGTACAAACATGTCCATGAAAACAATACAAACTCAATTTAATCTCTCCAAATTACAAAAAGTTTATATTTGATATGCTCAGAATATATATATGTATATTACATATTATATGTACATATATAGAAACGATAATTGCAAAACATGAAAACATGTTGGAACTAATGCAGTTAACGTATACATGCCCCCTATTTTAATTTTTATCCAGACCCATCATTATGGACAGAATTAAATTTCCTTAACCCAAAGAAATTTAGGTGATATTGGATGAGTAATTTTATGTACCAGAAAGCAAATTAATCTAATAATTTATCGAAACTCTCTCCAAAGGGAAGAGTTTACTGTTTAGTTAGAAAAACACAATTTAGTGTTACCTAGAAAAGGTAGCAGAGGAGTTGGAACAGCAACCTGAAGACAATGAAGACAATGTGGGTTCCTTGTGGTTTGTTCAGTCAGAGAAAATAACCAATTTGTTGTTTCGAAGTTGAATTCTTGTATATTCAAGACCACTTCCATATGCATCTCAGCTTCAAGGGTTTATCAAGGCCTATTAACTTATAAGCCCTGTGTTTTCCTGTTCTACATGGATCTCCTAGTGAGAATTTACATTCAACTAAGAGAGCTAGCAAGAAACTGTCCTTTTCATGCGATTTAAAAAGTAAAAAAAAAAGAAAAAAAAAAGGATTAAAATTATTTTTCCTAAATCTAACCAGATGAAGGAGGGTCATCAAATTCATGAAGAGAGACAATAAAATCACATAAAATAATTAGAATATATAAGAGAAAAAATAAAATATATGGGCTAAAACCAAAAGATTCAACACAACACTAATAAGGAGTTTAATTCAGAACAGGGGCTCCTGGGTCGTTCAGTCTGTTGAGCGACCTCACCTCAGGTCATGATCTCAGGGTCCTGGGATTGAGCCCCAGATCCTGCTCCCCGCTCAGCATGGAGCCCGCTCAAGATTCTCTCCCTCTCCCTCTGCTCATCGCCTCCCCTCCCCCACTTGCATTCTCTCTCTCTAGCCCTCTCAAATAAATAAATAAATAAATCTTTAAAGAAATTCAGAACAGAAACCATGGTGCAAAAGATATAATCAATGAAATACTGCATTGATTGCAATTCCTGTCATCCAGCTTAAAAATATGTTCATAAATTGAACTATTTTGAACTATCTCTATTGCCACCAACATCTCTTGTCAGGATTATTAATTAACCTTCCAGTTGTTCTTCCCTTATGGCAAACATTTCCTCTCTTCCATCCATTCTTCTTCAACAAGTAGCCAGTTTTCTTGTTAAACGCAAAATAATCTAGATCTCATGTTACTCCTCTTCTCAAGATCATCCAGTAGCCTCTCTGCTCAATCAGAGTAAAATTAAACTCTTTTCAATATCCCACAAGGTCCTATAATCCATACCCTTGTTATTTGACCCCTTTTCTTTTCTCCCCCAGCAAAAATGCTCAGCCATACAGGCACTGGCATCAGGGTTTTTGAACTGTTATTTCTTTTACCAATATTTCCAAAAACTAAATGAATCACTTCTTTACTTTATTTAGCTCTTAACTCAGATGTCACCCTCTTCAAGAGGTTTTGCTGGGTCATCACATTTAAATTTGTTGTGAATTTAATTGCAACCAATCCTGACACTATACACCTTCTCTACTTTCTACCTGGCATTTACTGCCATCTAAAGTCCTCTAAATTGTTTTTCTTTGTTTATTTATCATTAATTTTCTTCTCTGCCATTAGAAAGTAAGATCCAACATGACGAGAATTTTTTTGTTAATTGCTACATTCGCAACAGCTATGACAGTGCCTGGCAGACAGCAGATGCTTGATAATAAGGGAATACATATTTAATAAATTAACTCAAGAATGATGATTGAATGGGTAAGTCAAGTTTAGAATTAAGAAGTCTCCCATTATTAGAAATATTTTTGCAACATTTCAGAACACATTTTTTTAAGACAGTAAAAATCATCCAGAGAGAGAAGGAAAAAGCAGACACTAAGAAAGGAGTGGTTATTAACCAAAGAACAGAATTTACACTGACTTCTAACCTTTCATCAGCAAAATATGAGGATAATGGACATCGCAAAAAATTTTCAATATTCGTAGGAAACATTATGGAAATTATACAGAGGAAAAATACTAGTATCATTTAAGAGAAAAAAGGCAAGAATTTAAAAAAAAACAAAATTACATATTACCGACTTCATTTTTTTCATATTAACAACTTTAAAAGCCATGCATTTATTGGCATGTCAGGTACAGAAAAGAAAAGGTATTGTGGAAAAAATGGTTTCTATTTTTAATCTTTCACACATCTGTGACCCCTGCAGAGAAAGTTTCATGCTTTTACCATTTTTGCTCAGGTTGGTTCTGGATGACCCTTAGTATGCTAAAAACCTTTATTTAACAATAAGCAGACTGGTTTGTCTTGCTGTTTTATCATTGGTATCTTTTTTTTTTTTTTAAGATTTCATTATTTATTTGAGAGAGAGAGAGAAAACAAGAGCAGGGGAAAGAGCAGAGGGAGGGTAGAGGGACAGGGACCAGCAGACTCCGTGCAGAGCAAACAGAGCCCCATACAGGGCTCTATCCCAGGACCCTGAGATCTGACCAGAGCCAAAATCAAGAGTCCTCGCTTAAACAACTGAGCCACATAGGCACCCCTCTCACTGCTGTCTTCTTAGAGGGAGAGTTAATCATGCTTCTCAAGTAATAATATGAAACCCTGACTCCATTAACCCCACCTCTTATAGAGCTTTCCCTATTAGATAGCCCTGCACACAGCCTCAGGCTCCTCTTCTGTATTCCTATCACTTCATCTCTTACTCAATTCTTCAGAGGAAGGACCCCAAATTTCCTGCTGGCCTCAGTCAAGAGAACAGGATACTAATCATCATTGCCTCTATTCCTTTGTTTTATCTAAGAGAACAGACTGACTAACATTGGATTTCATATTTCTACTGGTCAATACATGGAGATGAGTGTTGTTACCACTGATGTATGGCATTTTTTTAAAGATTTTATTTTATTTATTTGAGAGAGAGTAAGAGTGAGAGAGATCACAGAAGGAGAGGAAGAGGGAAAAGCAGACTTACTCCTGAGCAGGGAGCCTGATGTGGGGCTTGATCCCAGGACCCTGAGATCATGACCTAAGCTGAAGGCAGACAGACGCTTAACTGACTGAGCCACCCAGGCACCCCTACGGCATATTTTTTAAAATATGATTTGTGTGTCACTTAACATGGCTAATATAACTTTTCCTTAATTGTAAAGGGAAAGAGCATTCTCTAGAAAAACAAAATTGGGCTTCAACTCACTTTATCTTCTTTATAAAAATCCTCAGTTTAGATAATAATGATAAGACTTAGAGAAATTTCCTTTTCAGGTATTTTAGTCAGCATCAACGTATTATGAGCTTATTTTATTGCAAGCCATAGATCAATGCTAACATTGTAAAAGGGAGTATGTTTTAAGTGGTGAAAGTAAGTAATATCCTTTTATATGCAAACAGTATAAATCTAAGTAATGTTGCACTATAAATATTTTTCTTATTTAGAGTGTTAACCTTTACTCTCCAGTATTCAGACTAATTCAATTGCTATCATTATTCTTAATGTAGGAGACCTAACTTCCTACCTCCTTATCTTTTGAAATTTCACGGTATAAATAAAATCCTTGAATAAATTCCTTTTGATTTGAATAAATGCACAAAATAAATTGCCATGTATAATTTTTTCTCTATATATCTGTACATATAAACATTTTATAATAGTGCACATTCTTTCTACTTAATTTATGGAATTAGATTTTAAGGACCTTTGAGACCTATTTTCATCAATTAAAAATATGACATAGTAAAATTAGAAGAAAAAATGGAATTAAGTATTTGAGTCCTAGGATAATAAATGTTTCATTCCAGACACTTGCCCTATCAAAAGTGAATGTATTTTAAAAATAAAAATAAAAAACTTATATCCACAGTAATTCTTCCTTGCCCTAAATTATACATTTCTAAAATAAATAATGTCATAATAATAAATCATTAAAATTGCATGTATTCTTCAAAATAGAAAGTGTTGTGGTTGTTAAAATATGAACTCTGGGTCTCACTCAGATGTTGATACATATCAGCCAATAAAATATTTAACTCCTTTATCAATATAATAGGAGGGAAGCTACCTAATTCAAAGGATTTTTATAATAACTGGCTGAGATAATACTTGGAAAACACTGTTATGCTAATACACTCCATAGGTTAAGTTTATATTACATAATTTTAGCAATAATAAAATTTAAAATTATTGTTTATAAAAAAAGTTCTGGCTTATAATCCTAGATAAAGACTCTTCATTGCATAATAGTTTATGCTTTTTTGTGTTACTATACTAAAAAAGAGTAAAGTGAAATCACACTCAGAAATTAGAATAAACTGTTTAAAACTAACAGTTATTTATGTTAAAAGTTTTTATTGTTTAAGTGAAAACAACACCAAAAACCCAGAAAAAATAGATGATACAAATAGAAAAAAATCCTGCACAATTAATTGGAAATGTACATTTTCCAAATATTTTCATCTTGATATTTTTATTATTACCAATTAACCTACAAATGTATTTATTTTGAAATCCACAACTCGAATTAAACTTCGGCACATGAACAATAGAATACTGCGAATGTACTATTGAGCTAAGACTGCCTATTTTAAATTCTACTTTATCAAACTACTGAAACACAACATTTATTTTTTTTAAAGATTTTATTAATTTATTTGACAGAGAGAGAGGGAACACAAGCAGGGGGAGTGGGAGAAGGAGAAGCAGGCTTCCCGTGAAGTAGGGAGCCCAATGCAGGGCTCGATCCCAGAACTCTGGGATCATGACCTGAGCCCAGGGCAGACGCTTAATGACTGAGCCACCCAGGCGCCCCGTGAAACACAACATTTAAACTCTTTTTAGATAAAAATGTATTACACTAGCGTAAAATATATTAGAACTCTACCCTAATTTGTAGGTAATATGTAGTCTTATAAAGCTAATGTATTGATATACTTGTATGAAAATTAGAATTCTAGGCTACTAGGATATTTATAAAAATAAAACCACAGCAGATCCTATTATATGACTCAAGCTCTTCTTGAGAAAGAGTTCATAGCCTCAATTCACGATGCTTATAAGCTAGAAAAAAATCAACACTATAAAAAGACATTTATTTCAAACAACTGAAGAAATAATTTAGTAAAGAATAATGCATAATAAATTATATAATAAGGAAAATACAGCATTGGCTCCCCTGAGTTTCCAGACGTCAGACTTGGTTCCTTGAACTAATGGAGCTTAATTGGGGAGATACGTAGTAAATAGATGAAGAATTACAGTTGCTATTAGAGCTCTAAAGGAAAGTAATATGTTTTTTTATGAGAAGTTACAATACTGTAATTGACTTAAACAGGCAGTAGGGGTTCTGTATAGAAGTATTCCTCAAAGTGCACTGAATGATCTTTTTTCACTAGGTAGGGTAAAACAAAGCTCCAAAGATCACATGTCTGTGGATTAACAGGGTTAAAAGTATTGAATGCTGTATATTAACATATATTTATGAGCCAATCAAGGACACTGGAATGAGCTGTACCTCTTCTGATTTTTTGAATTTTTACAATGAATTTGCCCTTTTGCACTTGCCTCTTTGTCATTCATAGACTTTTGCTAACTTGTTTTCATTTCTTTTTTTTTTTTAAAGACTTTATTTATTTACTTGACAGAGATAGAGACAGCCAGAGAGAGAGGGAACACAAGCAGGGGAGAGGAAGAAGCAGGCTCATAGCGGAGGAGGCTGATGTGGGGCTCGATCCCATGACGCCGGGATCACACCCTGAGCCGAAGGCAGATGCTTAACCGCTGTGCCACCCAGGCGCCCCGCTAACTTGTTTTCATTTCAAAAAATTATGTCAATAATCTGAATTTTTCTGACATACGGAAATTACACTTAATAATTTGTATGCTTTAAGGTGACAAAAGTTGTATCAGATCCTTTTATTTTGACCTTATCAAGCAAAAATGATAGTTGAATTACTTACTATCCAAACATATCTTAGGTATAATGAGCCTTAGATAATCAGTCATTTACATCTGAACATAATATTACAAGACATAAACCTAATATGCTCAAATCAGTACAATGTTCATAATAGATATTTTTCAAATATGTACTCTGTCATATACATAACATTAATTTAAGCCAGTCACACATATTGCCATGACACACTAATAAATAGAAATAGCCATATTTATTTGAGGAATTGTGTACTTAACACTGTAAGCAAAAGCAACAGAAAAAATAAACCAGAAGGAATATAGGAATATATAGAGTTCAAGAGGGGTGTGTGTGTGTGTGTGTGTGTGTGTGTGTGTGTGTGTGAATATGAGTGAAATATATGTGAAATTTTATATATAGTTTTATATATAATTATATATTTTATATAATCATGATTATTTGTATTTTAAAATATTTCAGCATAGCCTTTGGGATGGAGAAGATTTTTAAAGTTTTTCGCAATACAGCACTTAATTGATAATAAAGCAAAGATGATGTATACTTTCTTAAAGCTGTTGAGAGCAATTGCAAGATCAGAGTATGTAGTTAAAACCTGAAATGTTTGATGTCAGAGTGGCTTGATATTTTCTTATACAAAATATGTGGAGTTTATAAATAGTAAAAAAAGACAAAGCTTTGAGACAGTATGTAATACATATAATCAAGTTGAAGTTCTTAATTTTTGGTATCATCCCAGACACTAGTCAGTCATCCAAAACACATGAACATAATTTAAAATTTTGTTAAAAATTTCCAGAAAGGGCTAAAATTAGATTGCCTAGTAGTCATTATTTGACTCCCAAAATTTCTAATATTAGGTATCTGTTCCTCAAAAATATTTTTCCTACTTTTTCATCCAAAATTTCTTAAAAGTTTTCTAATTTATGTTCAGTATCTCATTGTTTTCCCTTATCTTCTCCCCTGCTTCATATCCCATTCCTTAAATCCCCATAACCAACCCATCGCAGACTTCTATAATATCCTTCTGTAACATACTCTTGTCCTTTTAAAATAATCAGCTTAGTCATTTCTTTCATTTAATTAAAAAAAAATCCAACTCTATTTTTCCAATAAAGGTGAGAAATGTTGAGCATTCAAGCAAGAACCAAATATGTCAAGAGAGAAAAACATGAGGAAAATTACTTATACATGAGAATTCAGTGTTTCCCTTCTACTTTCTGGCTGGAAGCAGAATGTACTAAGAGAAATTTATTTAGATGTACTCAAATGTAAATTTGAAAATTCATGATTGCACTTTTTAATTAAAGAAAAATATAAACACATCAAAGAGTTTCTCAATTTCCAAATAAGATGAAATCAGTTACCAACTGGTGGGAAACTGTATGGAATTACCTATTAACTTTGAGCAGCAGGGTAACTGTTTCATGAAAAGAGGCAAACAAAACCAAGTAATAGGAACATATAACTCAGGACAAGGTGCCTAAAATTTTAAAATTAAATCGGTCAGTCTGTCTGTCAATCTGTCTATCTCTTTTTCTCTCTCAACCTTCACTTTATCAAAGTTTTAACAAGAAAATACTTGACAGTTAAGGACATCAAATCTCAGGGCCTCAGAAGCAATTTGCTCCAAATGCATTTGTGTTTAGATTTTAGGCTGAAGCTTGTTTTCTGCTGATGAATTGTCATCTCCTACATAGTAGACATTACTAGGATTTATTCCACAGAAAGTCTTATTCACACTTTCTGGCCTCCTGGAAGGATACCAAAGTACAAGAGTAACAAGCACTCTCATGTAGAAAGGTTACTGGTACCTTAATGCACACACCAAAAATTGCCTCATTGTGTATAGAGCTTTAGTAGGTGGTTCAATCGGAAACACAGCATGGGCCTTCTGGAAACCAAGATTTTCCCACCAGGGGAAAATTTGTGCTAGACTATTTGTGCTATTAAAGACATGGAAAATTTCATATGTAGTGGGAACATCATGCTCATAGGAAAATTTGGTATATTTATATTGAAAATTGAACTCATATTCCCTAGTTTGGAAAGACCTATAGAAGGTGCTGGTGCATGTGAGAGGACACAAAATGACCTACTGTTTACAGTGGAAGAAACTACTCCCTTGATTCTTCTTGGTGGAAATGCTTCTCATTCAGTGGTTACATAAGACGTTTGCAACTGTAGATACACTCACACAACAGAAGAAACCTACATGGGCAGCATGAGAGAATGGTGGGAGGGAGGATAAATACAGGGTAATGGGAAAGTGGAGAGAAGCACACGTGACTTCATAGGTTCAATCTGAGTGGTTCAAATTACCCCAGAACTTTTAGAAAGCAAATATTTAAAAGAAAGTGTGAAGTAATACAAGAATCACCGGATTGTTAAAATATATATCTACAGATACATATATAAATACGTAAATGTACATTTAGATAGATTCATAGATATAACATGCATAACTCAACAGCCTAATCCTAAACACGTTTAGTTGAATTTCAGAGACCAACAAAACAAAATCCTATGAATGAACCAATTGCTGTTATTTAATACATGTAAGTTAAGGTGTTTCTGTAGCTCTGAAATTTGGCACAAATTAACAAATTTTAATTATCTTTGTACTTTGTCTCATAATGACGTTTAAAAAGTTAGACTAATTACATTAAATAACTAACTGTATGTAATGCTGTGAAGTTAACAACTTGAGCTCTCGTCTTGTTTTGACTGGACTTTTGCCATATATTTTATTTTATTTATTTGGTTTTTGCAATATATTTTAAATTAATCTTCCTGTCATTCACTTAGGCTACTATAACATAGCCATCCCTTCACCATGGATGGATCATTATTAAAGACAAACCAGATTATGGCATTTTCACGTAACATGCTTCAGTGATGCCCTATTATTACCTTCAAGCTGAAACAGGAACGGTTTAGCGTGGCACATAAATCCCTTTGTCATCTGGCTTCTGTATCCACATCCTTATGTCTACAGTTCTACTAATTCTTCCTCTGTACTGAAAATTTCCTAAAAGTACAATGAAATGTATACTGTTCTATGATATGGACGGATTTCTTAGTTCTAGATTTTTTGCCACATAGTCAACTTCCTTCTCAAGACTCAGTTCAATAAGTGTAAAATGTAAAGAGTTTGTGGGAGATTCCATTCCTAACTACATTTTTGAAATAAAATTCTATTGACTTTTTAAATGGTAATATGTTTTGCAAAACTGAAAGTGCACAAAGCACTATGAAGTGAAGAGTTCCCCTCCTTGCCTTCTTATCTGACCACAGGTTCTCTCTTCTTGGCAACAGCTGTGGGATAATTATTTGTGTGTGCACTTCTAGAGTCAATGCATGCAGATATCCATACCCTGAATTTCACTCACAATTTTTTGAAACACCATGTTAGATACTTAGTATATAAAGTGAACAAAACAGTCTTAAAATAAAAGCCTGTTCTTAAGAGAGTACATTTATAAAAGCAATTGAAATACAATTTCAACAAGAATGCTTCAATTTAATAGCCTATGAACTTTGCATTTGACCAGTGGATATGTTTTGTTTAGTCTACAGAGTGTTTACAATATAAGCCATAATTATTTATCAGCAGGTAAAAAATAATTTACAGTTTTTTCTTGAAAAATAGGAAACGTGAACATAAAAACCTACTCCATTTCTCTGTACATGTGTGTATGTGTGTGTTTAACTTATCTATTACAAATTCACTCTTTCTTATATCCATGTGTGTTTAGTTCTATGAATTTTGACAAATACTGAGTCATATCACCATATACACAATTAAAAATAGAAGAAAGTTTCATCACTCCCTCAAAAAATCTCTCTAATGCTCACCCATTTTAGTCAAACCTTTTCCCCACTTTGGACCACTGGCAACCAGTGAGCTGTTTCTTCTCCCTGTAGTTTTGTCTATTGTGGAATAAGATTTTAAAGATGACATCGTATAGTATGTGGGCACAGAAGGTTTTCCTGAATTAGGACACGTTTAAAATGCATCTTGTTGAATATTCAACATTTGTTCCTTCTTATTATTAAGTAATATTCCACTGCATGGATGTATTCCAGTGTATTTGTGTATTTACAATGGAAGGATATTTGGGTGGCTTTCCAATTTTGCAGCTGTGAACAAAGTTTCTAAAATCATTCACAGAGAGATGTTTGTATGAAGGTAAGCTGTCATTTCTTTGGGGGAATGCCCTAAAAATCACCAGAGGCTCTGCGTATGCCTCAATCCCTACTCCCTAACTCCTAGCAACCACTGCTCTTTTTGCTGTTTCAACAGTTTTGTCTTCTCCAGAACGCCATATAGTTGGAATCATACCATATATAGCCTTTTCAGATTTGCTTCTTTATTTAGTAATATGCACTTACATCTCTTCCATGTCTTTTCACAGCTTGATGGATCATTTCTTTTTAGCACTAAATAACAGTCCACTGTCTGAAGTACCAAAGGTTATCTATCCATTAACCAACTGAAGGACATCTTGGATGCTTCTAAGTTCTGGCAATTGTGAAGAAAACTGTTATAAATATTTATGTGCAACCTTTTGTCTTGACATAATTTATAATTCATTTGGGTAAATGGCAAAGAGTGTGATTATTGGATTGTATGGTAAAACTATTTTTAGTTTTGTTGAGAAACAAACTGGCTTCCAAAATGGCACTATCATCTTACATTGCCACCAGCCCTGAATGAGAATTCCTATTGTTTAACATCTTCATCAGCATATGATGTTTTTCAGTGTTTTGGATTTTAGGCATTTTAGTGGGTGTGTAGTGGTATCTCATTATTTTAATCTGCATTTCCCTCCGGATATATGATGTTGAGCGTGCTTCAAATCTTGTCATCTGCACATCTTTTTATTTATTTGAATAAGCATTAAGCTAGAATATGATATGAATGAAAAGCTCTCTTCTAAGAGATTGCAAAGACAGAAGAAATCTCACCCCTTTATATAATCAAGTAGATACAACCCATTGCATTCAGGTTTCATGATAAACAATAACTACTCATCAAGTAAGAAACATTGAAAGTACCACTTGCCACATGCAGTTTATCCTAGATTCATCGGTAACTGAGAGGGCTATTTATGTTTGCTAATTTGCTTGTCCATAGGAAAAATAAATTTTTTATATCTTTATAACAGGTGGTAATTTTTATAACTTGAAGCAAGGTGCTTCGAGGTACTTCAAGTTAGGCACTTAGTTTCCCACATAAATGGGAAGGTAGGGATGATTTTGATGATTTCAAAGAGATGGTGCTCAGATCCTGGAGAAAGACTACTGGGTCTTAAACTTAAGAGGTTTAGCTTTAAAAAAAGATTTACTTGTATTTCAGAGACAAAGAAAGAATTCAACAATTTACTTAGATTAAAATTACTGAGAACTTATAGTTAGTTAAATTAATGCTCCAAGAAAAAGAAAGGAAGGGAAGTCTCTTTGCTTATTTTCAACAGGGAAAGTTTAGACTCTTGTTTTTAATTTATATTACTCCTTACATCCTCTCTGGTCTTTTTGCAACATGCAACTAAGATTTGCAACATCCTGTTCAGATTTAAGTATTATTAAGTCATTCCTTTTCCCATAAGCCTTCCATCTCACTTCAGAGTAAAAGCCACACCATTAAAAATGGACTTCAATTGTCCCTTCTACTGGAATCACATTATTCACCTGGATCATTCCCTCAAATGCTTTAGGTTTTTGCACAAATCTCAATACCTCAATCAGATTTTTCCTAACTGTGCTATTTAAATTTGTAGATATTCTCCCATCACTGTGTCCTTTGACCCACATTCTCTGTTATTATTCCAAGGCATTTACCACTATGTAGGCCAAAAACAGTGTAATAGTTGTTATCTAATAAATGTTATTTCCTGGCATACAGTTTAAATTAAATATTTTTGAAGTAATTAACAAAAGGGAAAAGTTATAAGACTGGAGAAAGAAGATTCAATAGGAAGCTATTGTAAAAACGCAGTCAAGAGCTGGGATTTTATTAAAAGCAAAAGGGTGGTAAAATATGAATGGATCTGAGAGTTTGTTAGGATGATAGAATCAACTAGTCCTAGTAGTTGGTTGAAGATGAGCCATAAACTAGAGAAAGAAGTCAAATGTAAAATCCATGGTTTCAGAATGAGCAAAAGAACAATTAGTGACATCATTCACTAAAATACAAAATGCAGGGAGATCATTTTGGGGTAGGTAATAATGATTTCTATTTCAGTCATGAGATAAACACTTTCTCTGCCCCTTATCAGATTTGGAAACTTTTTAAGACCTCCGAGTCCCTCAATTTCCTCAACAATAACAAGAACATCTATTTCAAATAAACATAAAGTACTAAAAAGAACATCTAGCATATAATAACAATTAAATGCATACTAAATGTGTACTCAGTATTTTGGGGCTATTATATTGTTTTCATCATTAGTATCTCATCCAGCAGCAAATAGATTTATGGGTATGAGTTTATATTTATGGATTTTCGTGGTGTTATGTATACATCAGTGAATCACTCTTTTGACCAATTTATTTATAAATTAGATAATATTCCTGATCTTCTGTGAGCTACCAAGTTTTTAAGAAATGCTAATATGTTAGCTTCATGAGGTAATAGTCTAGAAAAATTGTTGTGTATATAACTATAATTTTAAATTTTAAAATAATTTTGATACACAATGCATATATTCTGATTATTACCAAGATTCAAGAGTCATAAACTTTATAATACTCTGTGTAAATTTTCTGTATCTAATTATTTATGATCCTGAATTTTACAGGAAGGTCAAAATAAAACAAATTTCAGTTTTTTATGGTAATGCAACTTTTAAAATAAATGTTCTGGAAATATTTCTGTAAATATTTTAGATTGTAGGTAAAAATACTAAAAATATGTGAATATGACTCAATAATTTTTTTGTTAGAAACTGCATTTCCATCTTATTTTTAGTTGTCCTATGTAATTAATTATTGGGGTGTGTCTTTTCCATCCAAGTTAAAAAAAAAAAAAAGTAGCAGTTATAATTAAACAAGATGGCCTTCATACCCCCCTCAGCTTAACTAAAGTTTAGACTGGTTTGCTCCTCATGGGTAGGCATCAGACCTCCCTTTTCTTAAAGCATTTATTTTCAAAAACTTGCAATAACAATTCTTTCTCAACTCCTTTGAGGTATAAATATTCTTTCTGCCTCATGCCAGTTTTACAACCCAGAATTGTCCTTCTCAAGGACCTGGGAGCCATCTTGAAATGTAATCCTCAGAAAAGAGTCTTTATTTTCCTGTCTTTATAGAGGGTCAGAGCCTAACTTCTAAAAGCACCAATTATAAGCATTGATGGCCTAATCACATTGGCCAACCTCCCCTCTTACAGTCTAGTACTAGTTCCCCCCAGGGCTCTAAAATTCTTCCATCCTTTGTTTCAGTGGAGCTGCGTTCAATCTGTCTCCTATTGCAACAGACTTGAATAAAATCTACTTAAGTTACCTACTGCATCTATTCCATAATACAATATAAAAATAAGTTTAAGAGTTTATTAGTGTTTGTTCTGGTTTGATTTTTTGCTTTTGTTTCTAGGAATATGTTCCCATAAGGTATATGAAAATAGCTGGCCATCTAACCATGGTATATCAAAGTTAAAATCAGGCATGATTATGTAATGTGGATGGACTTCTTCACAAACAGCATACTGTCTATATACATACTATATGGGATTTTTAGCTATCCTGAGATTATAAAATTTTGCAATATAAGAAGAAGTAGGTTAGGATGGGAAGTGTTTTTCTAAGGTCTTTATCCAGCCTTGTTTCTCCAGAAGAAACCAAAACAATGCTTTCATAAAAAATTATTAAGAGGAAAATAACCCAGTGGTTCACAAACTCCTAGACAGGTGGCACATAAGGCTGATACATGACTCTAAAATGATTCTTTTATTTTTTTAAAATAAATCCTGGATACCATTTATCCCATTCCATTTTACTTCACAAAAAGATGCAGCTTGTGATACAATTTTTCAGACACTATTGTCTGATGTAATAACAATTTCAAAATATTCATGAAGCCAAAAACATGTTCTCATTTTTTGGGCAGGGATTTCCAAGACTAGAAGCTCAAATTGGACACAGCCTCCTGTGGCCTTAATCTTTTCTCATGCTGTAACCTGTAGAACTCTTTAGAGTTACGGATTTTGTCACATCTCTAGGTGAGCAAAGAAAGCATGTCAAAGGCTAAATCAGTTTGTGTTTTGGTAAATAGGGTGTGGAAAGCTCAAGTGCACAAGTCATACCTAGCCTGATTTCCGCTTGACCACAACTATTAAATGGGATAAGTAGCAAATGTACAGAGTCAAGAGGATTGCCCATCACAAGAAAAGGAGAACAATGGAAAGGTAGTAATGACTCTGTCCTGTTACCAAAAAAAGAAAAGATAAAAAAGCCAATTGCCCTTCTGAACTTCCCATTCAACGTCAAGTTGTAGGAAAACAAACAGCAGCTTGGTCCCCTGGTACTGAGAAATACATTACAAAGCTAAACCATTTAGTTACTCATTATTCCTTCATTATAGAGAACTGTGACCATTATTCCATGACCACCAGATGCTTGCTAATGAGCAAATATTTCTTCTTTAGGAAAATAAAAGTTGTTTTCAAGTTTCAATGGAAAAAAAAAGGGGGGGTTTAAAGTACTTAATTTGCCTTTTCGTTCAACATTTATTAGAAATATATATGTTTAGTGCTACTATATTGTGCATGGCATAGGGAACAATGATGATCATACAGTGAATACAGCCTTGACAGAGAAAGCTTTCAATGTAGTGAAAGCAAGATATACTGATCAAATGCAGAATTACAACAAGGAAAGTGTTGTAACAGAGAAATATGTCGAACATTACAAGTGCCTTAAAGTTAAAGAACAGTAAGATATACAAGTTAATATACAGTACAACCTCAAGTGTATAGAAGACAAGCCTATAGAGTCTGAAAAACATAAAGGATATTTAAATAGTATGCTGGCTGTGGCTATTTCTTAATAATTAAGTTACTGAAAAATGTCACATTCTTTACATTTTAATAAAAAGGCATTACAATTAAAATTGTGAAATAATGTAGATATTTAAAAAGTACAGTTCCATTTTCTAAGTCAGTCAGAGAAAGACAAATACCACATGACTTCACTTATATGTGGAATTTAAGAAACAAAAAAAATAAAACAAGCAAAGGGAAATAAAGAGAGAGAGGAAGGCAAACCAAGAAACAGACTCTTAACTATAAAGAACAAACCGATGGTTACCAGAGGGGAGGCGGGGGGGGGGGGGGGTGAAATAGTTGATGGGGATTAAGAAGTGCACCCATTGTGAGGAGCACCAGGTGATGTATAGAAGTGTTGAATCACTATTGTACACTTGAAACTAATATTACACTGTATGTTAACTAACTGGATTTTATACAAAAACTTTTAAAAATGGGTAATTTATACTGGAAAAATCAGGAAAAAAGACCAGCACAGAGAAAGCACAAAAATATAATTGTCAGAAAAAATACTGTCATTCTCTAACAAAAGTAAGCACTTGTGTAAACATAAGGACAATTTATTAGGTCAGAATGTTAAATATCATTGGTTTATTACAATTTATGTATAAAACCTTTTGTTGACTTTCAACATTTATGCTGTATACAACTACACTGGTAAAAATAATTCCATGAAAAACATCCTTGCAGATGTAAATAAGATTATTTTTTATAGAAATATAAAACTTAAATTTTCTTAATAATACTCTGCTTGTACCAACCATCACCCTCTGACCTCTATTAGGAAGATTTTCATGAATTTTCTGGCCTTTTCAGAAAACATTAGAGACATTTCATTGTGATAGACAACTGGCAAATACCTCGTTAACATAATGAATTCAGGGTACATAATCTGTGAAATAAAACTTGTATATTTAATTGAAATAGGAAATAACTACAAATTCCTCCTTTAAATTTGCTATGGGATTTTCCTGCTGCCCTTCTCAGCAAGAGATTAAGGTTATTTCTTCACCTCATGGAATAATTGTTGGTCTTGTAAGTTGTGTGACTGATGAAGTGTAGCGGACATGCATTGCGGGAATTCAGATTTTTACCTGAAGAGGACTGGAAGTTTCCACTCTCACGCCCCCTGGCAATTTATTCTCAAGCCGCCATGCAAATAATCCTTATTCATTCTGGTGGGGGATTACAGATCACATGAAGGACTATCTTAACTGAGTTTCTCTAGAACTGTCATCTGACTACCAACTGACAGCCAACAACCAATGCCAGACATCTAAGTCCATCTTAGAATATACATTAACAGTAGAGTCACAAGATGACTATGGCTTACCATTGATCCCAGGCAGCACTCACAGGAGAACTGCCCATTTAAGCCCATTCCACACTGCTGACATACAAGATGATGAGCAAGTAAACGGATTGTTAAAAGCCTTAGGGTTTTGTGGTAACTTGTTATACAGGAAAGGATAACTGATAAATCCCCAAGATATCTAGTTTCTGAAATAAAATTAAATCTGTTCAGGAGACCCAGATAAAGTCCTTTTGAATAAGAGCTAAAACTAAAAAGTAAGTAATATTTCTTGGTAAGCAATGTGCTAAACATTTTACATTTATTGCCTCTAATAATCCTCAAAGTAATAAACTTTTCTTATCTCTACTTTATAGATATTGAAACATCAAGAGAGATTTAAAATGTTGTCCAAGTTTCCACAAGAAAGATGGACAAATAAATTCAAACTTTGGTCTAACTTTTAAGGCAATATTCTTAACTAGTACACATATCTTGTATGCATATTGTATCTTGTTCCTCCTTATTTTTTCATAATTTCCAATAACAGAGCCTACAACAAGGAGTAAAAAATCTTGAAACTTGCAGTAACACCATACATTAAGATGAGAAACCAAACAATGGTATAAAATAACTTTTTGCAATTTTTTTCTGTGTTTGTTCATAGAGAGAATAAGAAGGCTTTCTTGACAGAAGCTCAATATTACGTCTGTATGTAGTTTTACGTGGCTAACACGATACATCACTACATAAAGAACAACAGTTTGTGTTCAGCTAGTCAGGAAATAAGAATGGCAGTAACTGGGGCATTCTCAGAAATGTAAGGTTATATAGCAGTGAGCTACAATCACTGAGGATCATTGAGAGGCTCTCAGAAAAAGAAGTAAAAATTATACAAGTGTCAGGTTAGGACATGAGAAGACAAATTAAAATACAAGCCAATATGCTTCCTTGATATGATGATAATACAAGTGGAAATAAATCAAAGATCAAATATACACTATTAACATTTTCAGATAAATATGACAGGTATATTGAAAAATACATGAAACATACCCCCTCTTATTTTTGAATGATCACAGAAGAACAGGCATGCATCTTATGCATTTTTCAAACACACATACTGACCAAAAAAAATGAATGTTGCTTCTCAGGGGAAGGATCTGGTCTTTTTGAATATCTCTATTTCCAGTATTAAATCACAAAATTTATTAAAATAATATTCAAAGACTTACCAAGAAAGGTTTGTGACCTATGAATTTACAACTTTAGTAAATGGTATTTTAATTTCTTTTTGAAATATCCTCTCTTAATACTGTAAAATAGCATATAATTATGGTAAAACATGACACCTTTCTTCCTCCCTGAATGTGTATACACCCAAATAAATGCATGTGTATCATCTACAGATTACACATATATAACTCTACGCATGTATAGTTATATATAAAATTACATCTTCTTTCTATATACTATCAACAAAATATCAATATTTAAAAATAAATTATATATATACAAAGCATACAAAAATACTGATCTGAAAGGATACATGCATGTTTTGGGCAGTACTATCAACAATAGCCAAATTATGGAAAGAGCCTAAATGTCCATTAACTTATGAATGGATAAAGAAGAAGTGGTATATAAGAACAATGGAATATTACTCAACCATAAAAAGAGAATGAAATCTTGCTGTTCGCCATGATGTGAATAGAGCTAAAGTGTATTATGCTAAGTGAAATAAGTCAGTCAGAGAAAGACAAATACTATATAATTCCACTCATATGTGGAATTTAAGAAGCAAAACATGTGAACATAGAGGGTAAATAGAGACGCAAACCATAAACAGATTCTTAACTACAGAGAACAAACTGAGGGCTGCTGGAGGGGAAGTGGGTGGAGGCATAGGCTAAATGGGTGATAGGCATTAAGGAGGGCACTTGTGATGAGCACTGGGTGTTGCATGTAAGTGATGAATCACTAAACTCTACTCCTCACACTGTAGGCTAATTAACTGGAAATTAAATAATATATGTTTATAAAGTTATCTCTAGAAGTGTAAAAATAAAAATAAATAAATAAATAATATATGCAAAAATACAGACTTGTAAAAACGAAATATACCCAAAAAATAAGCTAAAGATGACAAATGGAGATATACATCATGTTCATGGATTAGAAAACAATATTATTAAGATGCCAGTTCCCCAAATCTATGTATAGATTAAAACCAACACTAAGAAACATTCCAGAAAGACTTTTCAAAATAAATACGAAAACTTGCTTCTTAAATTTAGATGAGTATACAATGAAAACAGAATAGCTTAATTTTTTTTAAAAATTAAAACACTGAAACACACAAGACAAGAAAGGATATAATAAATAGAATCATTAATGAAAAAAGACTGATACACAATATTAAGGAGAGAGTAGAGGGTCAGAACTCTCATGCATTGCTATTTGGGATGTAAAATATTACAAATACTTTGGAAATAAATTTTCAGTTGAATGAAATATATGCTGATCTTAGTTTAGTTGTTTTTCTCCTCCTAGGAAAAAGACTTATAAAAGAAGACTGATTGGGGCGCCTGGGTGGCTTAGATGGTTAAGTGTCTGCCTTCAGCTTGGGTCATGATCCCGGGCTGCTGGGATCAGGCCCCACATCGGGCTCCTGGCTCAGCGGGGGTCCTGCTTCTCCCTCTCCCCCTGCTCATGCTCGCTGTCTCTCTCTCTCTCTCTGTATCTCTGTGTCTCAAATGAACAAATAATATCTTTAAAAAAAAAAAAAAGACTGATTACATTTTTTTTCTACAGAGACCAACTCTGGAAACAAAAGAAATGTCGAATGGTGCAATGTGTATAGCAAAAATATAAGGAAAAATACTGATTTAAATGTTCTTGGAAACACCAGATTTTCCCTTTTATTCCATTGAAATATTAAATGACACATTGGAGTATGATTTGTCAGCTGTTAAAAATGTTTTTAGGTCAAGCTATCATGTAAAAATTCATGAGTCCTTGCGTAAGACAGTAGTGAAGAGCATAATGGGAGTTATTCTGAGTACCACCTTGAGGTTTTACTTTACTTGTCAGGCCACAGAAGTATAAAGAAGTTAGTGCTATGCTTATGATTTTCTCCTCTCAAAAGATATTGCATTTTAACTTTAGGTCACTGACCCTTTTATTGTACCTTTCATTTTTATTTCCATTGAAGAATGGAGTAAGAAACAGTAACTTGCAATTTTCTCTAAAGTGATTTTGTTTTTCATGTGCATGCAGTATCTTTTAAAGTAGAATACTGAAAGCCCCAACAATGTATAAACTAATTACACCTGGGTAATTAGTTAAACTTTCTTGCAATTTAAAAAAATACGTTAAGCATTAGGTTTTCATGGTGTTTTACAGAGAATTCAATTGGTAGAAACTTAACTTAAATATGCACTTATATAAACTCTGCTTTAAGTAAACCTGAGTGTTCACAACAGCATAACTAGAACAGGAATATTATTATTCTGAACACTTTCTTGCTGGGAAATAAACAAACACTTGAATATATATATATAATGAAATAATGAAATGTTATGCAGCCATAAAATAATGAAAGCATGAGTACATTAGTAATACATTATGACTATTAGTAAATATGTCTATTAATTTTATCTGATATAATAATATGAATAGGATAATTTGTTTTAGAATTCTCCAATGTGAATGTCTATTTATGTGTCAAATAAGTTTTGAGAAATATATTCATATGAATTTGAAATTATCTTCAAGCTCTTTTTCATTATTTTTATTTTACTCAATATTCATTAATATCTCTAAGAATGTACAAATTGATCACTTTTGTTTCTTTCAGATCTTGAAATAATTTACTGTTTTCTATCAATACTGAAAATCAAAATAAGAATATTACTGATTAAAATTAATAGTTAATACACTGTGTGACCAATTTCTGCTCCCTGTTCAGGGAATAATAGTTTACAAGTCCTTTTTATCTTACCTACAAAGGTTGTAAGCGGTCAATTGCAAAAGATTTGAAGGGTGATCTAAATAGTTATTAGAGATAATATTTAGGTCAACTGAGTTACTGAAAATTTGCAGAGAGATCAGAATTATCTCAATTTTATGATGTCAAATTTCAGAATGAATACAGCATCTGAACAAAATAAATTTATTAGTATTGTTAATAGAATATTTAATAAAACACTAACATGTAACATGCAATAAGACATGTATGTATTCAAACAAATACCTCTTCACATTCAGTGGGTTTTTTTTTAGCACAACATAAATTGTCAATTTTATTGGTATTACAGTGTAGTTTTAATACAAGCTAAATATAAACACAATTGTTAGATATTCAATCACTTATTCTGTGAAACAATATGCCAAGATCAAGCTTAAAGCACTTTTAAAAATGAAAATATATAAAACACTTTCCTCAATTAACTGTAAGACCAACATACAAATGCAAAAATTTGAACTTGCCAATAATCACATCAAATGTTGAGGGGCTGACTGAGCAGTGAAAAATGATTCTAAGTTTACAACTAGCTCCAGGTAAAAGCATTTCCCATGTCCACTATCTTTGTATTCTGCACAGAGTTCCAAGGCAAAGATTACTTTCCATTGTCTGAATCACCAGAGATGATGAGCTCCCTGGCTGACTTACCAAAGGCCTTTAGTCTTCTTTCCTCATACATCCTTAGCTTCTTTGGAAGGATGCATATGGATGGGTTTCCATGGAATAGATTATAAAAGGCTGATTCTCTATCAGAATTTCCACTGTAGAATTTTGTGTTTTCCATTGGCATAACCATAGCTCTCTGCAGCCAGACAAGGTTTATTATTTGAATTTTCCAACCACTCCTTAAACCTTTTTCCTGCTATTTCCTTTTTTCCCTGTAATTCACCTTGCAATTGTTTTTTTCCTTTTCTTATCACGTTTTTCAGCATTTTTTTCTTTAACCATTCTTGATATTTTTCTTTTGACTTTTCTTGCAAATGTTCCTTCTCCAGTTCCTCTGCTACGTTTTCCTCCATTTCTTTGTTAATTTTTTGTTCCCTTTTTCTTTCCTGTTGATTCTTTTTCTGAATCCATTCCTTGTGCTTCTCTTCAGCAATTACCTTTTTTTCATGTTCTTCCATTTCTTTTCTTTGTTCTAGCTGTTGTTTTAATTCCTCCAGAGCTTTCTGTTGCAGACAGTCACGTTCTTTTTCTTTGCCCACAAATCACACTTCTCATGGGGTCAGGCGGCTTTCTGGTATGTCCACCTATTTCTGTTCTTCTTGGTTATCTCCTGATTCAACCACACTTGATCAGCTCCGTACCTCCACTGCTCACAGGCTCGCCATCTTAACCACTGAATCATGAGCATCTTCCCCACATCTTCCTCATCCTCCCTTGGTGATTGTTGTAGTCAAACAGGAAGCTCTTCTGGCTGAGGGGAGAAAGCAGCTACATGGTAGATTTGCTCAGCTCAGCAGCATGACTGCAAGCAGACCATCACCGTTGCCAGTCCCTGCCCCTGGGCGCTTGCCATGAGGACCTGGACTTGTAGTCGGCCAAGGACAGTGTGTAGGATGGAAGTGAATCAGCCTCCCATGGCCGGGCAGCCCACATCAGCCCTGCCAAGTTCAAACCCATGGAGAGGCAGTAGGGCAGTGGTTTCTTAATTAGAGTGGTAAACGTAGATTTTTCACAATCATGGCTAAATGGAATTGTCACCATAAGTCATCTAAATGAATAGCTTTACCTTGAAGTTGTTATTTTGATGTCTACTTTCCATTTAAGATTTTTCCCAAAATCTGTTATAAATTGGACAACATCTTCTCATGGAAAAATAATTAATATTGGAAATTTTCTTTTGTCTCTATAAGTTGTCAAATATACTACAAATATCACAAAACATCTCATTGAATCAAGTGCATTATAACTAAAAGCATCTACAGTCTCTCTGTATACTATGATTGAGGTCTCAAGACCTATGGATAAGAAAGTCCAATTGTATAAGCACTGCTTTGATATTGACTTGTCTCTTGTATAACAATGGAAAGATATAAACATTGTACATCTCAGTTTTTTAAAATTTAAGTTTCTAGTATTTTATTTATAAATTGCATGCATGTCTTTGTTCTTTTATTTTCTATAGCTTTTTTTCTCTATAATGTAATTCTACCACTGCCTTTTTAAATTATTTTATTGTGTTTGAACATACACTTTATATTTTATTTTTGGCACTTATCCTTCTCTTTTGCATTTGAATACCCAAAATTCATATTTCACAAAACTTCTGAATTCCAACTACTATTTTGCTGCCAAACAAAATGAGGTTTTATTTCCCTCTATTTTCCCCATTGCTTAGTTCTCACTTTCAGTATAGATTATCTAGAATTTTAAGTCAAAATTAGAAATTACAACAATATTGCAATATCAACTTTTGACAGTAATTATTATTTACATTTAATAAAACATTGTTTAAAGCATATGTCAATATTGTGTCTTACATTCTAAAACTACCTTTCTGGATTTGTTATCTTTCTTGTTTTCCTTGTTGCTGCTTAATTTTTTAGTTGGGTAAGGGTTAGTTATAATCTAACTTTTTGTGTTATAAAAATTACATTGCTTTCTTCTGATATGAATGAACATTTGATTTCATGTCTAATACTACATTCAAAATTACTTCCCTCAGAACTGAAATAATTGCTATGTTTTCTTCTTTACCTCTTGTTGTTGATGGAATGCCCAATTAACTGTATTATATAATCTTTTCCTTTCTAGTTGTCCTTAAAGTTTTCTATCCTCCATTTAGGTCTTGAGATTTTACCACTATCTTCGTATTTGTACTAGGTGGTGATTTTAGTGTAGTAAACACTCTTGAAACTTCTCATTTTCATATTTCCTTTCTTAAATTCCTCTCAGCTCAACATCAGGTACAATTAGAAGGTGGAAAATTCTCAGAAATGGATGCAAGGACATTCTATCAAGGGAAAGAAATATTGGCATTATTTGATTTGATGATGTTGAGAGAAGCCATAACTGATTTTTAAGGAAATCTTTATAAGATTTATTTTCCATAACTGAATAGAGTCAATATTTTTTATGCCATCCTTCTTCCCTTTGTTACTTCTCTATGTTCCCTGAAGCCCCAGAGCAAAAATCATTGCATTAAGTAGTAAAGCTAATAATATAACTAAAATATTGTATCATGTATAAAAATTTTTCCAATAAAAATTCCAGGTAGAAAGAGTAAATTAAGTCACCAAACCCACAGATGAGCTAACCTTTCAGAAGAAATTATTTAAAAATTGCCAAATAAAAGATAAAAAGAGTCCATAATAGAAGCAACTTGGCTTATGATGCATAACAGATTATCAATTATTATTATTATTATTACGGAAACTAAATCATAATCTACAAGTAACTTCTGGTTTTGATCTTTCTTTCATCATTATTATCTGATCATAATAACAAGAATCATTACAAATTTCAGCTGCATTTAAATTGAAAACTTTTTTCTATATGTTAGAATTACATGGTAAATTACATCATAAATACCAGGATGTGATAGTGCTATACTTAGAAATCTTATATAAATGAAATGAAAACCCTTCTATGATATGCTCATTATTGAAAGCAAGGGTCTTCAGATGTGACCCAGGGAGTCGTGAATATCCTTTCAGTATGTCCATGAAGTCAAAACTACTTATATAAATATTAAAATATTATTTGCACTATCCACTCTTTGTTATCATGTGTGCATGCTGAAAATTTTCAGAGGCTAATGAATAGCAGATTGAATGCAAATAGAGAGAAGGCAAAAGTAGATACAAGAATCCCAGTCTTTCTTTAAGCTAGGCATTAAAGAGATTTCTAAAAACTATGTAACAATACTATATTCTCCTTAATATTTTTGTTTTGGAATATAATTATTTTCATAAGTTTATGTTGTTTATGTTATACAATAATGGTATTGTTACTTTAAAAACATAATTTAAAATAACTTCAATATAATTTTTAAAATGATATATATAGATGGAATTTAAATTATGAAAGAAAGTATTTGATGGGCCTCAATAATTTTTGAACATGTAAGATTTCTCAAAACAAAATGTTCAGAGTTGCTGGACTATAGGGAAATATAATTAATTACAAATTCATTTATTTTAAAATTCCTTACTTGCCAGTAACAATTCTAGTTACTAAGTAATATTACACACACACACACACACACACACAGGTGTTTCTAACTTATTGAAGTTTTTTATCTAGTTGGGAAGACAAATTTTGATGAGGAAAAGCCTGAATAGTGTTAGAGTTAAGAAAGAATTGTTGCATATTCAGAAAAAGAAATCCTATAAATTAATTTTTAAGGAATTAAATAGGAAAATAGCATTGTTTTAAGAATTTTTTTTAACATTGGAATTGAAGAAATGAGATCAAGGGGTATAGAATTTAAGCGAAGACTAGTTTAAGGTTTCATTTATAAAACCTTTGTAAAATCTAAGTAAACCTTTGGTGGAAAGCTTTTTTAAAACAGAATAAACATTGGCATAAAAGAAGTTAATTCAAAATTCTCTCATCATTTATGAAGGCTAAAAAACACTGTTGGAATTTGACTTAACTTAGAAGTGAGACAGTAAGGTCAGTTTGAGCCTATATACATAAGGAGTCAAGAGTATGTAGAGTGTTGAGCTCTTTATCAAGGTCATTTGGCAAATTAATATGGAAGGACTTAAACTGAGATTCTCATGTTTCCTAATCCAGAGTTTATTCTACAACAATACATCATTTTAGTATTCTTTCAATGTTGCATTTGGTTTGCTATGAATGTTGCCAATCACAAGTAATACTCTAGAAGAATTTACACATTTGGAATATGTAATTCTAAAATCACACATGAATTTCAATGAAAAAAGATAAGTTACATTGAGGACCATAATCACATATAGAGTAAAAAAAAAAAAAAAAAGAAAGAAAATTGACATTTGGGAGCTGTTAGGACTTGGAGTAATTTAATCACACCATGAAAACTGTCAATAATTCACTTCTCACTTAGGTAATCATTGAAAGTAATACATATACTCATTTACAAGAAAATTGAAAAATATTTAACGTATTCATTGGAGCGTAGGTTGGTTTATGACTATTGTCAAGGGACTTCTGGTTTCAGCTTTGACATTTGAAAAGCCTGCAAGTCCACAGAGCTTCCAAAGGCTGTAAGAAAATCCTTACAAGTAAAAGCAAAACAAACTGAATTCAGCAACTTTATTTGGACCCATCGAAGAACTGAGGTCAAAGGGCAAACTTTCACCCCAAATTCTAGAGAGATGGACCAAACCAGAGATCTAGAGATTCATAGCCAACAACTGCACACCTGGAGTAGAAACCTGTAAAGCCACAAGCAGGTAGGAATTGTTCAATGATAATTTTATGAACTGCTAGAAGCTGAGAATAGAATAGCTTAAGAATGAGATTCACCGGGGGACTGCAACATCAGAGGGTCCCTCACAATTTTGGGGAATTTTATCTCCAGGAACCTTATTCAGATTCTCTTTATGAAGATTTGGGAAAGATACCTGCATGCCTCTGGCAGGAAGAGGGAAAGACCAATCCTTGTGAATATGTCCAATGCCTTTTGATTATAAAATCTACTGCCCAGGGAGTAAAACATTAGTGGCGCATTGTCCTAGACACTTAGGCATTCCTTTCTTTCCAATTCTCTCCAGTCTTGCCTCACTAAAGAGAGGAAAAAGTTACACTAGAGACAACACTGGTAAATTTGGTCACAACCAGAGATACAGGTCTACTAAAAGACTGAAATTTACCTGGAAAATCATATAACACACCCATCCTCACATGTGTTACCCCGATATCAACAGGGCTACAATGTAATAATAATGAATCACACCGGGAAAAGCTGCAAGACTAAAACTCTTGGAGAACCAATAAGGAAAATCAGAAGTCAAGACGGGAGACAAAAACGAGGCACCAGAGGAATCTGAAGCTGTCTATGGCTAATGCAAGTCCTAAACAGAAGCCAACATAAATCCTTACACCAGAGACCTATTTATTCAGTTCATATTGCCAATAAATGAAGACTGGTTTTCAATAACAACAACAACAACAAATAGAAGACATGCCAAAGACAGACAAACAAACAAAAAAGACATTGCATGAAGAGACAAAGCATTAGGACCAAACTCAGACGTAGCCTAGACATTTGCTTTATTAGTAGAGAACGTAAAATAACTATGTATAATATATTAAGGACCCTAATGGAAAAAATGTACAATATACAAAACAGATTGGTATCGTAAGAAGATTTAAACTTTAAAACAGAATTTTAAAAACATGCAAGAATTAAAAAACACAATGTATCAATTTGACTAGGTTACGGTGCCCAGTTGTTTGTTCAGACACTAATATAGATGTTACCGTAAAGGTATTTAGTAGATGTAATTAAAATCTGTACCCAAGCAAAAACTGAGTTTCTGAGAGAAGGAATTCTGATACAAAACTGTACCACTGAGGGGCACCTGGGTGTCTCAGTAGGTCTGCCTTTGGCTCAGGTTATAATCACAGGATCCTGGGATTGGGCTGTGTGGGGCTCCCTGCTCAGTGGAGAGTCTACTTCTGCCTCTCCTTCTGCCCCCCCACCCCCGCCAGCCTGCTTGTGCATGCACTCTCTCTCTTTCTCTCTCAAATAAATAAATAAAAAGACTGTACCACTAAAATTCTGCTTGAGTTTCCCCCTGACCAATCTGCCTTACATATTCTGCACTTAAGACTATGCTATTAGGGGCGCCTGGGTGGCTCAGTTGTTAAGCATCTGCCTTGGCTCAGGGCGTGATCCCTGAGTTCTGGGATCCAGCCCCACATCAGGCTTCTCCGCTGGAAGCCTGCTTCTTCCTCTCCCACTCCCCCTGCTTGTGTTCCCTCTCTCGCTGGCTGTCTCTCTCTCTCTCTGTCAAATAAATAAATAAAAATCTTAAAAAAAAAAAAAAAAAGACTACGCTATTAACTCTTGTAGGAGTTTCCAGCCTGTCCCTGTTCCATAGAGATTAGACCCACCAAATCCCCACATCGTGTAACCCAATTCTTAAAACTCCATCTCTCTTTCTTTCTGCCTACATAGAAAGATTGATCCCACCGGTTCTGCTTTTCTGGAAAATCCTGACTGCCACGCTCCCCAAACTGAAATGTAAAGAGAAAAAAATAATAGAAAAAAATAGAATAACTTCCTAGAACTGTAGGACAATTTCAAAATGTATAAAATATACATTATTAGAATACAAGGAGACGAAAAGAAAAAATGGAGCAGAATAAATATTTGGGTAACAATAGCTGAGAACCTTCCAAAAGTAATGACAACATACCACAGATCTCGGAAGTGCAGAGAATGCCAAGCCAATTAAATACCAAAAACAAAACAAAACATCAACAAACAATAAAAACTGACACCTATGCATACATATCACAAGTGTAGAAACCAAAGACAAAGATAAAATCCTGAAGCAAGCCAGTACTTGGTGGTTATTGGAAGAGGAGGGGCACCTTATCTTTAGAAGAACAAGGGTAAGAATTATAGTAGACTTCTTGGCAGAAACCCCATGAACCTAGAATTCTATATCCAGAGAAACTGTCCTTCAAAAATGAAGGAATATATTCTCAGACAAATAAAATTTGAAGGAATACATTGTTGCACCTGCCCTTTAAGACAAAGCTGACTTCAGAACAAGGAAAATTATCAGGGGAAGGGCAGTACTACTTAATGACAAAAGAATCAATTCTCCAAGCCAATCCTAAATGTGTAAGAATTTAACAAAAGAATATCAAAATGACTAAGGGTGGAGTCGGGGGTGGCAGGAAAGAATGGGAGGTGGGGACTCTATAGAACTCCAAGGAGAAATACACAAATCCCACTCTTACAGATTTTTCTTAAATATCACTATTTCAGTAATTGGTAGTGCAAGCAGACAAAATATTAGCAAGTATATAGTTGACTTGATAAGCACTTAACCAATTTGATATAATAGGCACTTAAGGAATAATAAATCATTGAATAATTAAATGAATGAATAGGAATAAAATAAACAAATCACCTATAAAGATTTCAAAATAATTTAAGTAGACAATTTGTCTTAAAGTAAGTGGAACCTTATTCCTCAGTTGTTGTTTGTTTGTTTGTTTGTTTGTTTGTTTTTTAAGTAAACTCCCCAGCATGGAGTGCAATGTGGGGCTTGAACTCACAACCCTGAGATCAAGACATGAGCTGAGATTAAGAGCGAAGCTTAACTGAGCCACCCAGGTGCCCTATTCTTTTTTTCTTAATTGTGAGCTGAAAATAGTGACTTTCTTCTAAAGAGTACAGTGTAAAAAAGGCAGTGGTGGCTATAACTTGGCAGTAGAGAAACTTACTTATTGTTATTATTACTACTACTATTGTATCTTAATATATATTTTTGTTTTTTCCTATGTTTTTTCCTAATCTATTCTTATATGTTATTTTCCAGGAGTATTATTGTTCTATATCTTAAACTTTGGTCAATGAGTCATTTTGATTTTTGTGAACAATGTAAGGTCTGCATCTAGATTATTTATTTATTTTTTGCATATGACTACCCAACTGTGTCAGTACCATTTGTTAAAGAGACTTTCTCTGCTCCATTGTATTGCCCCCTGTTTTTGATTAATGAGGTGGTTTCATATGCTATTTATACCTATTTCTTATCAGTGTACATTATTTTCTAATTTAAAAAATATTTTCAATTACAAATATCTATTAGCCTGCTTTGAGATCATACAATTTTATCACATTTTAGTTGATTCATGTACTGAAATGCATAGGTATGTGTATATATATATATATAGAGAGAGAGAGAGAGAGATTTATAGATTTATAGATATATATAGATTTAAGTCATGCTTTCAGTCTGTGAACTAAACCTTACTTCGTGGTGAAACAGTATTTTTTAAAAACATATATATACATTTAGCAAACCCTTCATAGAGGATGTTCTATCTGTGTCTATGTAAAAATAAAGACATTTTTGTAACAATTTCCCAAAATTATAGGAATTTAATCCTGTAGTTCCCAAAAAGTATACCAAAGCCTCATAGCAAACTCACAGGGACACCAAATAATATTTTAAATTTTTAGTGAAACACAGTGAGATCTTTGGATTCTGTGCATTCTAATATTTTTTATAACTACTTCACACATGGAGCTAGTATCTGTTTTGGTCTGGGGTATCAAGGAAAAACAATTACTGAGAGACTAATGCAGCTATAAACCATGAAATACTGGTACCTTTGGTTTAGTAATTTTAATGAAAGGTAGAACTTGATAGCGACACATGGTTGAATTGCTTTAAATTTTTCATAGCATCATCATGATTCTGTAATAACAATATTTCTTTCAGACACTAGATATTTTTATATATTTTATTAAAAACTAAATATATATTTTATTAAAAACTAAATTTAAAAAATTCTATACTTCGGATGCCTGGGTGGCTCAGTCATTAAGTGTTTGCCTTCGGCTCAGGTCATGATCCTAGAGTCCTGGGATCGAGTTCCACAACCGGGCTCCTTGCTGAGCGGGGAGTCTGCTTCTCCCTCTGCCTGCAGCTCCTCCTGCTTGTGTTCTCTCTCTCTCTCTCTCTTTCCCTCTCTGACAAATGAATAAATAAAATCTTTAAAAATTTTTTTTCTACAGTGGAAAAGTTGTGATTGTGTGTGTGTTCTTGTGTGTGTGTGTGTGTGTGTGTGTGTGTGTGTGTGTGAAAGAGAGAAAGATTGGTTTTTAGGAAAAGATCATAGGACAGAAATAATGGCTCAATATAGTCAAATCAATGTTTTCAAATTTTCTAAGAACCTGTCCAAACTACTCTAATTCTAACCACTGATATGGGTAATTGAGGGAAGAAGAATCTAACTGACCCATGGAGGAGTAAGTCATACGGAGACATGAAATATGACTTAAGAATATTTACATAACAGGAAATAAATTGAGATTAAGGATGGGAGTGTGATACTTAGGTCCTGTTAATAGACACAACTAGAAAGAACTTTAAATTATAAACAGAGTACAACATGTGACATAATACTACAGTTGAATTATTTGGCCATTATTGTATTTGACTAGAAATTTAATTATGATTTTAGTGCTGTTAGGCAGCATTTTCTTAGTATGTACAATGCATCCCAAATTAATCTAGTATTACTTTATAGTCACCTTAAGATGCTTTTCTGTTTAATTTTACTTTTACTCTCATTAAGATTTTAATGTTTAATAGTGGGTCAATGGCATTTTAGGCTGTTACATTGAATGTAATAAATTGGTGATATACGGTTTTCTGTGAGCATCTAAAACTAGAGCATAGGGTAGAGTCAATTTTCTTAAATCAATTAAATAATAAGTATATTGAAGGCAAGAGTGCAGGATGGCAATTGTAAATCTGTGGACTCAGTACAGTAGTTTTAGAAATAAACTTAAACATCTCTTACATACCTTCCTAGTATCACTTCTCTCACTTTTGTATATGTTTTTAGACTTATTTCAAATTAGGAGTATCTAGATATCAAAAACTAAAATTTTCCTTAAAATTATTTAAATATGTAAATTTATATTTACACTCTATATTGTACACTCCTGTCATGTGAAAATCAACAAATATCAGACATTTCAAATAAAGAACCTAGACAGAAACCGGGTTGAATGATCTCGTTTGCATAAATTCCTTATAAAGTCCCAAATGCGTAATCAGGAAATGTTATTTCCTAAAGTGGAGCTTGGCCCCAGTGCACAACCTTCTTTGACTGAATTTCCTTTGGCAACACTTCTCTGCGTGAATCTAAGAGATGGATAGATTAAATGTGACTCTATAGAGGGTTCATTTTCTCCTACTTCCAGCTAGGATGATTACATGTAGAGTTACTCTAGCCTCACTTTTAAAGAAAACCTGTACTTTAATAAATAACAAAATTTTAAAAAGCTTTTAGCTCTAGAGGGAAAGCAATCTATCTTCCAATACCAAAAAATAGAGAATAATTTCATCATTTATGAAACACTCTTGTTAATATTAATATCCCACCTTTAATTGGTTCCTCTGGACATTCAATCAACTCAACATATTCAATTTTACTGAGAATACAACTGTGAATATATTCAAAAGTTTCAAAGAGTATAACTGTTAAAAGTGCAGACAGGAAATTATGGTCATTAAGTCTCGTACAGCTTCAACTACTTTTGAAAGTATTTTGACATTCTGTAAATATATTAAAGAACCATTGACATAAAAATTGTATGTTAAGTTAAACTGTATTATTTATTTTTTTTAGAAAAACATTCATTTTTGACAGGGAATAGTTTCAAAGGAAACTTGCTGATGTGATTTAGGATACTTGTAAGTGTATGTGTGTACTATTTTTCCAGAGTTTTAGGAAAAAATATTCTATCCTAAGATTTAATTTTCAACCCTTTAAAAATCTGAAGCCCTTGAACACCTCAGGTAATAATATATATTGCCACCTTTATAATTTGACCAAATACATCTCACTATGTAATAAACAGGGATATAACATTAGATTTAAAGAACAAAATTGCTTCCATTTGGAATAAATATTTCTATGAGATAATCTATTTTAGAATAAATACTAGAAATTCTAGTCATTTCTCAACATAACTATCTGAATATCATCAAACTCCATGGAAAACTACATTCTCTAATTCCATCACATCTCTTCTTCTTCTTATAGAAGTCTTAGCCCCATAACATTGATCACTCTACCAATGCAAGAATGGATCTAGATTTGGGTACATTTGCCTCTCGGTTCATATCATGTTACATTCAGAATTAACAAACAGTGAGATATATATATATATATATATATATATATCCTTAAATTTTTCATCATTTTATAATTTCCCAGTCTATAATTCCTAACTTTGAAGTACGACTAATACAATTTAAAACGTACTTGAAAACAAGTTCAAGTAACTATTTTTTTTTTAATTTTGAAATAAGAGAATTAGAAATATAACAAAAGGTGTATGCTGTTTATTTCCTAACTAGAAATTCATACATGAATTACTGGTGTAAAGAAATTTACCATGCAAAAGTACTTGAAATAATCCAGGTTATTTTTATTTTTTATTTTATTTATTTATTTTTTTAAAGATTTTATTTATTTATTTGACAGAGACAGCCAGCGAGAGAGGGAGCACAAGCAGGGGGAGTGGGAGAGGAAGAAGCAGGCTCCTAGTGGAGAAGCCTGATGTGGGGCTCGATCCCAGAACCCTAGGATCAGGCCCTGAGCCGAAGGCAGAGGCTTAACGACTGCGCCACCCAGGCGCCCCCAGGTTATTTTTAAAACCCATTTAATACAGTAACTAGAGCACAAACCCAACATTTAGCAAGGTAAGTCATTACTCCATAGGAAGTTTTTGGTTGTTTTCCTATCAACCTAAGTAATAGCGTGTGTTTTTGCTAGTGCTGTACCAACTATGAATTTATTTTCCACACTTTTTAGCTCTTTTCCAAGTAAAATTCTGACTATACACACAGTCACACATATACAGTTACAATTTCAATATGAAAGTAACTTGTTTCAAAATATCCCCATTTAAAAGTGATGGGACTCTGTTGTTTTTTGAAATTGTATAAAAATAGTATTTTCTCTACTAAATATTCTAGTCTACTAATATTGACTAGGGTTCTATGGTTTCAAATGTATTACTAAATAAGTTAAAACAATGAAAAATCTCTTTATGTAAATTTGGCTTGCTCTTCTTATTTTTGTTTTGTTTTGCTATAAATTCCTGTATATAGTTTTGTTTGTTTGTTTTTTGTGTTTTGTTTTTTGGGTTTTTTGTTGTTGTTTAGGAAAATGTTCATAACAGTTCTGACTGATATTTACAAATTTTATTCCGGAAAGAATTTTTTTTTAAGATTTTATTTATTTATTTGACAGAGAGAGAGGCAGTGAGAGAGGGAACACAAGCAGGAGGACTGGGAGAGGGAGAAGCAGGCTTCCCAATGAGCAGGGAGCTGTATGCACCAGAATGCTGGGATCATGACCTGAGCCAAAGGCAGATACTTAATGACTGAGCCACCCAGGCACCCTAAGAAACACTCTTAAAAAAAAAAAAAAGATTTTATTTATTTATTTGACAGAGACAGCCAGTGAGAGAGGGAACACAAGCAGGGGGAGTGGGAGAGGAAGAAGCAGACTCCTAGCAGAGGAGCCTGACGTGGGGCTCGATCCCAGAATGCCTGGATCACGCCCTGAGCCGAAGGCAAATGCTTAACGACTGAGCCACCCAGGCGCCCCCAAGAAACAGACTCTTAATCATGGAGAACCAACTGATGATTACCAGGAGGGAGGTGAGTGGGGAGAAGGGTGAAATAAGTAATGAGGATTAAGAAGTAAACTTGTCATGATGAACACGGGGTGAGGTATAGCATTGTTGAATCACTATATTGTTCACTAAAACTGTTATTACACTGCCTGTTAACTAATTAGAATTAAAATAAAAACTTGGAAAACATCACAGTCTTAAGGAGGAACAAACACAACAAACTAGACAAAGATACTACTGAAAAGAAAAACAACAAAGCAATATCTATCATAGAGATGCAAAAATCCTCAACAACAATAACAAAATAATATCAAATTGAATCCCACAACATATAAAATAATCATGCACTACCACCAAGTTTGTAAGGTCAGTTAAACTTTCAGTTATTAATCAGTGTATTTCACAGGTCTGTAGACAAGCAAAAATGTCCTTATTTACCACTGTTCTTCAACATCATACAGGAAATTGTAACTAGTGTAGTAACACAGTAAAAGGAAATAAAACATGCACAATTAGAAAAGGAAGAACTATCTCTACGTACAGATGACATCATTCTCTCGGGAGAAAATCACAAGGAACTAGCTAGAAAACAAACTTGGAAATAATAAGTGGAACAAAGTTTCATGTTGTGAGGTTAATATGCAAAAAACAAATGCCTTCCTGCATACTAGAAATGGACTATTGGAGTTTGAAATTAAAGGAGAAAACCAACATTGCAAAAATACAACCCCCAAGTTAAATAATTAGCTATAAATCTAACAAAAATACGTAGAATCTATATTCATAAATTTATAAAATATTGGGAAAAAAATCAAAGACCTAAATAAATGGAAGGATAATTTGTGTTCATCAACTGGAAGACATACAATTGTTACAATGTCAATTCTTCCCAACTTAATTTATAGGTTAAATGCAATCCTAGGGGGCACCTGGGTGTCTCAGTCATTAAGCGTCTGCCTTTGGCTCAGGGCATGAACCCGGAGTCCTGGGATTGAGCCTTACATCGGGCTCCCTGCTCCGCTGGGAGCCTGCTTCTTCCTCTCCCACTCCCCCTGCTGTGTTCCCTCTCGCGCTGGCTGTCTCTCTCTCTGTCAAATAATAAATAAAATCTTTTAAAAAATAAAAAATATAAATAAATAAATAAATAAATAAATAAATAAATAAATAAATGCAATCCTAGTCAAAATTCTAGTGATTATTAACCTAGTGATTCTAAATTTATATGAGAAGGCAAAGGCCTAGGGTAGTCATAACATAATACCAAGGAAGAAAAACAAATTTGGAGAACTCACACTACCTGATTTCAAGATTTGAATGCTATAGTAAACATTATAACACTGTACTGGTAAAGAATAGACACATAGATCAAATAGAACTACACATTAGTCAACTGATCTTTGTAAAGGAATAAAGGCAAGTCAGTAATAAAGGATTGTCATTTAAATCAATGGGATGGAACAATTGGACATCCATATGGGAAAGAAAGGAAAGAAAGAAAGAAGAAAGAGAAAGAAATAGAGGAAGCAAGGGTGAGAGAAAGAAAGAAAGACAAAGAAAAAGGAAGAGAAGAGAAGAGAAGGGAAGGGAGGGGGAGGGAAGGGGAGAATAGGGGAGTGGAGAGGAGAGGAGGGGAGGGGGTGGGGAGGGGAGGGGAGGGGAGAGAAAAAGAATTTAGGTATAGGCCTTACAGTTTTCACACAACTTAAGTCAAAATGGCTCTTAGACCTAAATGTAAAATTATAAAATTTCTTGAGTGAAAGTAAAGGAAATATATACGACCTTTATTTCAGTGATTAGTTTTTAAATATAACATCAATAGCATGATCCTTCAAAAAGAAAAACTGATGTTTGACTTTATTACAATTTAAAACTTCTCTACAAAAGACATGCTTAAGCAAATGAAAAAGAGAACCAACACACTAAAAGAAAATATTTGCAGGGGTGCCTGGGTGGTTCAGTCAGTTAAGCATCAGACTTTTGATTTCAGTTCAGGTCATAATCTCAGGGTCCTGAGATCCAGCCCTGAGTTGGGCTCCAAGCTCAGTGGGGAGTCTGCTTGAGATTCTCTCTCCCTCTGCCCCTCCCCCCCACATGCACACACTCTCTCTTTCTCAAATTAATAAATAGATAAATACTTAAAGTAAGTAATTTAATATGAGTCTATATTAATATAAATAAATCATGGAATACATAAATACATGGAAGAGATTAGACACATCTTCTGTGCAGGGAAATTCCTCATATTGAGTGTAGATACTCTGTCATTAAGGGGTAAAGCATAACTCCTTAGTTCCTTAAGGAACTTCTATACAAGGAGTATTGTATGAAAAGAGGAACTTGACTAACACTATACAACTTGTGACTTCTATACAAGGAGTATTGTATGAAAAGAGGATTGAGTAACTTAAATAGGGTGGAACTTGACTAACACTACCTCAGCCAAGTGATCAAAGTCACCATCAAAAGTGAAAGTAATACTTACAGTATGTACTGGATGTGATAAAAATTACACTTTACTTCCATGGTTGGTCTTTCTTTTTTTCTTTTTTTTTAGACTGACTTTTTAATTTTACGAAGAGAGGGAAGGAAAGAGAGGGCAAGAGCGGCAGGAGGGCCAGAGGGAAAGGAAGAGAAGCAGACTCCCTGCTGAGCTGGGAGCCCCATGTGGGGCTCAATCTCAAGACCCTGAGATCATAACCTGAGTCAAAACCAAGAGTCAGAAGCTTAACTGACTGAGCCACTTAGGCACCCCTCCATGGTCTTTCCGTCAAAGATAAGTTGCTGCAGTCTAATCATGAGAAAAACATCAGACAAATCCCAGTTGAGAGGCATTGTTCAAAATATCTGACCAGTTCTCTTCAAAACTGTCAATGTCATAAAAAGCAAAGAATGTCTGAGAAATTGTCACAGCCAAGAGGAGCCTAAGGAGACCTAACAACTAACCGTAACATGGTATCCTGGATGGGATCTTAGAAAAAAATAATACATTAAGGAGAAATACAGAAATCTCAATGAAGTATAGTCTTTAATTAAAAATAATATATCAATATTGGTTTGTTAATTGTGACAAACACGCTATGGTAATGTAGGATACTAAAATAGAAGAAACAAAATAAAAAATAGGGGTGTCTCGGTGGCTCAGTTGGTTAAGCATCTGCCTTCAGCTCAGGTCGTGATCTCATGGTCCTCCCTGCATGGGGCTCCCTACTCAGCAGGTAGTCTGCTTCTCCCTTTCTTTCTGCTGCTCCCCCTGCTTGGGCTCTCTCTCTCTGCAGCCAATAAATAAATAGAATCTTTAAGAAAATAAAATAAAAATAAAATAAAATAGAAGAAAAATGAACGGAAAACAACTACTATATTCTCAGTAATTCTATAAATCCAAAATTGCTCTAAAATGTATTTCTTACTAATACATAGTTTGACTATTTTTATTAATAAAATGATTTGAATCATTAGTGCATGTATAAAAATGTGACCTTATTTTGTCAGTAACCTATCTGTCATTTCATGATTTAATGTCACTCGAATATTGTCTCCTCACAGTCTCCCTTAACCTTGAATTGCTGCTGGTTTTTCTCTCTGTTTCTATCGCTTACTAAACAGTCTTGACCTCTCTTTACTATATCTAATATATCCACTAAAATGCTGTTTTTCAGTTGTTAATCATCCCCATCAATTTCTCCAAGAGGTAGAAAAAACACTAAGTGAAAATAGATTTAATAAGATAGACAGTGATTCACAGTGTTCCAAAGATGCCATTAAGATAACAAATAATGCATGTCTCTTTGAATAGATGAAAAGGAAATTACTAAAAAATAAATAAAAGTCTACATATTTGGTTTTGAACATAGTTTAAATTACAGAATTTGTTTCATTTTTTCTAAAAGCTTCCTATTTATCAAATAACTATTTCTTTCAATAAATTACATTGCATCCTTCTTCCAAGTGATTAATACAATTATTACTTCCATATGATTACATACAATTTCATTAATGAAAAATAATTAAACTTTCATACTGAGGGTGAGGCATTTTACATAGGTATGCTTGTAGAGATATATTTACTAATTATATAAATACATAAGGAAGTTGACAAAATGATTGGGATAGTGTATACATGAAAAGTTAATGGGATAAAAATCATTTCTGAAACTTATTGTATTGTAGATCCAAATGCAGAAGGGTACTTAAAATACCTAAAGTTATTTTTGAGTCATTTTTCTGAGGTTTTAGGCCTATTGCATGTATAATCATTAATTTATAAATTCTATCAGTAACCATCTGAAAGAGATAAAAAATGAAAACCAAACTGAAAACATATAAACTTTAAATAGATGAAAATAGAAACAAATGGACAGAAATTCCTGAATAGTCCAGTTTTATGGAGAGAGAAAGAATATAGAGAGTAGGTACTAGTGGGCTGTCTGGCAAAATGTGTGCACTCCCACGTGCGCGCACGTGCGCGCACACACACACACACACACACACACACACACACCCCTTATGCTCCTTATTTGTATGTCACATTTTCTGCTCAATTTCCCTCCATTATAGAGTTTTATAAATGCTGAAGATATGATTGTCCTTACTTATTTGTTGACCTACTTACATTTATTTAACAAATGTTATCTACATGTCCTTCATTTACCAGCTATGGTTCTTGGCACACATAGTACTTTCTCTCGTGTAAGTTTCTGTGCCAGCTGCTTAGAAGGATCATTTTTCCCTCTTCTGTAAGAATTTTGAGTGGAAACTTGATGTCATTACTATACCCCTTTGGATTTGGGCTAAAATATACTTTCTGGTTTGAGTGATAACTAGAAGAGGACCCCAATATCCTACATGATCTCTATTCATTGGTTACCTACCTTTTCACAGGTCACTGCCCATTTTAGCAGACATAGTAGCAACCCCATAAAGCCTGGGGTTTACAACTTATGTTTATGTACATTGGACATTATAGATCATATTTTGCACCATTTAATCATGAATCAGTAATGTATTAACTGTAAAAAATAAAACTGATAAAAACATACATAGCAAAGGACTGAGACAGAAACATTTTGACAATGAAGAATGGAAAGTGAGAATATTATTATGAATGGGCAAAACTAAAAATTTTATGCTTCATTAACCTAAATTGGATTGGCCATTATATCCAGACATCTAAAATAAATAATTATAGTAAGGTAATTTATATAGATGACAGTATTTGTTCTTTCTGCTGTAGAAATATGAAATGAGGTACTTCTTCTCTTCTGTTACTTAAAAAAAAAAGTGGATAAGCCTAGGTGTTTGGGTACTAAGACATAGATTTAGAAGTTGCTAATTGTTTTTGTGTTGCATAAATGAAAATTTAAAATTTACAAATTAGGAAAATCTTCCAACTTCCTAGTTTCGTTTTTGAATCTGCACTTCATTGAGAAGACTCTTGTGATAGACAGCTCCTACATTAAGGAAGCTTGCAGTGTCCAATATTTCTCAGGACACTGCCACGAAAAAGCAAAATTGTCACTCTAAAGTCCCAAGAAATTCTCAAATTCTCCAGTTTCTCTTTTCCACATTTCCAGGAAAGGACTCAAAATAAAATGACTGGGATTGAGTTTCTCACTATCAGATGAGTGAAACTTGAGCTTAATTATATATATATATTTTTTTAAGATTTTATTTATTTATTTGACAGAGATAGAGACAGCCAGCGAGAGAGGGAACACAAGCAGGGGGAGTGGGAGAGGAAGAAGCAGGCTCATAGCGGAGGAGCCTGATGTGGGGCTCGATCCCACAATGCAGGGATCACGCCCTGAGCCGAAGGCAGATGCTTAACCGCTGTGCCACCCAGGCGCCCCTGAGCTTAATTATATTTTTAAACACAAAAATTGAAATGGAGTATTACTTGAGTATGGATGCTATGAAGAAAATGTATACCATTTAGAGAATGGTTTATTTGATTTTGTGTACTTCTGAGTTGGATAGTTGTTCATAGCTGGATAAACTTATATTTTTCCTCTGTGAGTTCAGTATAGACCCATTTAGAACAATAGCATATGTTGCTTGAATACTGAGCATGTCCTGTTTATTTATTCAGTTAATGTCTACAGTGTACTAAGAATGTATGTGTCTTTTAAAAGTATTTGGAGATACAACTATGTACAAAGTAGAAAAATTTCTCTTCTCTTGGATATTACTGTCTAGTTAGCAGAGACAGTAAATGTGCAAATTAAATAATTGGGTAAGCAAGAAAACACCAGTTTTTGTAATTGCTATGATAAGTGGAATCAAATAGATTTAAACAGAAAGGAGCACCAGGCTATGTTAGATCCTACCAACTGGAGAAAGCAACATTTGATTGTTAGAAGGAACTAGTTATTTAAATAGAATAACTTCTTGGGCAGGAGAAATGGGATGAAGACCCTAAAGTGATAACAAATTCAATACAACTGAGGACTATAAAGAAAGCCAATGTGGCTGAATATTTTATCAAACTATGATTTTAGTGAGTCATGAAGTGAAGCTCAGAGAGATTATCAGAGATGAAGTTCTGGGGCCAGTCATATTGAATCCAATAGACAAAAATAGAAAGTTTGAATTTTAATATGAATGCATTAAAATCTATGGTAATGGATAGTTTTGATTTGGTAAATAAAACAATATGACTCATGGTTCTGAACATTCCTCTAACTTCTGTGTGAATAATGTGATAGGCAGAAGGATGGTTAGGAGTCTATTGCATAGCCCACATGGCTGCTAGTGGTAGCTTGTTCAAGAGCAAGTGTAAGAGGATAGAAAGCACGAACATGTTCAAGATAATTTTAGTAGAGTTGTAGGTATTGCCGATGTAGTAGATGAGGGAGTGAGAGACAGAAAACGGGCATGAGTACTAACTCCTATCTCTGTGGTTTAACACTGCGAAAAAGTCTGCCAATTCCAAAATAAGGAATTTTGCAGGATGCAAAAGTTTATTGGTAGTCATAATTTTATTATGGGCTTGTGTATATGAAGCCATGTGGAATATGGATGAAATATATTGAGTCAAGGATCTATGAATCTCATGTTCAACAAACATTAGAGATATTGAGTGGGGTCACAATCAAGATTTCCTAATGGAGTGGAAGGTAGTAAAGATGATTTAAGAATATGTGGCTAGCGATATGCATGGGAAAACCCCCACTAGATATGAGACATTATGGTATCCTAGAGAAGAAAGTTATTCAAAAAGGAGGGGTATCTCATACTATTTTTATGTCAGGTAAGTAGAACACAGAGAAGTAACACTGTAATATGGAAGTCATCAGTGACAATGTCCAGGAATGCATTGGAATAATAAGGGAAGACTGATTTGTTTTGGCTTCATGGTGTAAAATGGTGAGAGAAGAGAGAAAATATAAACACTAATTTTAGACATTTTCCTAAAGTGTGCTGTGAAAAGAAGGAAAACAATAGAGATACTAGTTGGAGGGAATGTGGTGTCTATTTCTATGCCTGTGAAAAAGGCAAGAGACAAAGTCATGAGGTCAGATGGTCTCTGAGAAGCAACGGGTAGGTGGAGTCCACAGCACATGGGAAGAACTTGGACTTAAACAGCAGCAGGGATATTTCATTCACAGTAACAAAACAAAGAGCAAACAAACAAAAAGCAAAACAAATCAAAAGAGGCACACAAGTGTGGATTCAGGGTAAGACATTGGGAAAATTGGGTGATAGGGAGATGAGGGGAATTCTTTGCTTAGGCATGTTTTGCAGACAGAAACTCGTGTGCTATAGCTTCAAGTGCCTGCCCATCTATTCTCAGTGTCCAGGATCGGGATGGGTTCTTATTCCAGATATTTCTACCCCACCCCAAGATTCTCTCCACAGGTCATCAGCTCTGTGAAATTAATACAGTTAAGTGTTGTTTGTAATAATGGTTCATTTTCTTTTCAAACCCTATTAATTGAAAAAGAGATTAAGAATATTTTTTTGAGAATTTATTTGAAACCTTTTACAGAAAAGTATTTAAATGGATGAAAAACTGTGCTTAAGTTTATTGCTTAAGGTACAGTTGAAATTGATAAACTCAAAGTAGAGGAATAAAACAGCTGTGATAGAAGTTAGGCACCATTTTATCATTTAAAAATACCTTTTTGAACATAATAGGGAACTGTGTACTTTCTGAAGTGTATTCGCTGGAAAATCATTACAGAAGAAGAATAAAGTTTGTGTTTTCAAACTTCACTCTTTTCTTTTCACAATGTCACAGCAACTTCTATATTTCTATGAATGTTCAGATAGAGAAAATTTCACCTGGATGAATTGTACTCCTGTGGGGAAGGGATGGATCACTGATCTCCCCTCACATTTCATCTGTGAGGATATACTTTTCTTTTGAGGGTGGGGATGGAAAGAAGGGGACTTACCATTTTGTCCATTTACATTCCAGTCACTGAAATAATAACAGCTATATGGTATCCAGAGTAGAAAAGGTGCTTTAAAATAAGGGCATTCTCTCAAATCTTAATAGTTTCCACTATAAAGACTGAGAATAGTTGTTCCTAGATTCACTGTTTCAGAGAACTGTTATTAGTTGAGTCAAAACTTTAAATGGCTTTTGTTGTAAAATAAACAATTGGTATATGGCACTCGATGACAGGGATGATCTGAGAATGGTTTATTGTGACAATGCAATCACTTTCAGGTATTAAATTTCAAGATGAAACCTATAAATCATTCACCTTGCCAGAGTGAAGCTTGACTTATTCCCGTGGTCAACATGGGTATGGACATCAAGGGCAAATGAGTCAGAGTAACTTGATGAAAAAAGCCCTAAAGCAAGAACCACATATTTTTCACCTCTTGCATGAGCAAATATGTTAAATTTCCTCTACTGTCAATTCTTTAATTATATACTGGTTATGCTTGTATTTCTGTTATATGATTTATATTGTATTATATTACATTATAGTGTATCATATTTGTATAAATATATGAATAAATCAGGGCCAGGGAAACATACCAAGACTATAATCGGGTATAAAAAGCATATGTTTAATTTTTATCATTAAAATAATTTCAATTTTAAATTGATAACTGTGTCTAATAACATGGCACTGATATAATTGGGTTTGGTTTTATAGGTATAAAGTATAGTTTAATCCATATTATAAAAATAATGGTATAAATAACCACTGAGTTAATTTTAGAGTTAAATTTTGTATTTATTCAATTACAGGACCTTCATGACCGCCCAGAAAGTGTCTCTCAAATTGTCATATGGTTCATAGACACATGAACCACATGGGATCCTGTTAAAAAGCAAATTCTGATTCAGCATGTGGGGGGAGGAGGCTAAGATTCTTCATTTCAAACTCCATGGTGATACTAATGATTCCATTCTGGTGACCAGAGTTTAAATTGCAAATAACAAAAGTATATATGCTTTTGTATATCAATACGTAAATGAATATAGTAAAATACTTTGGCCACTAAAAGTGGTTAAATCCCAACTTGATTTTTGTTTGAATGACAAAGAGGTTATTACAAATACATAGTTCCCTTTTATCTATTCCTCTTTTCTCCCACATTTCTTATTTCCATTTGAAATAAATATCCCAACTACAAATACTTTCATTAAGGACTCATGCTGACTTCAAAGTCAGCAGCATGACTCAAAAATAAGAGGACCTTTTACAAAAATGTCTTTCTGAGAAATGGTAACTTCTGTTGCCATTTTCTCTTTCTCTTCTCCCCCCTTCTGTAGGGGATCTGACATTGCATCCTCAACTTCGTTTGTTTGAAAACAGGAGTGGTAGCAAAGGTGAGGGCTGAAGACCAGAAGATAAAGAACATATATGATCTCTTTACTATTTCATTTATTTTTTGGAAAATATTAGACTATCAATATTCACCATCATTCAAAACTTTCCATAATGTTAAGTCATTTAAAAGATTTGTTCAAAACAAACAGCTGAAAAGCTGAAGACCCTCCATTTGAGGGCTCCTTACAGAAAACTTGGGAATGCTGATTATGCTTTGTTTCTCAGTTTATTGCTATGCAGAGAGGTTAAAAGTTCCTTAAAAATTATATATATGTATAAACATTTATAAAATATACTTCTATAAAATGTATAAAATGTAAGTATATTTTATAAGTATATTTTATATATGATATAAAATATATTTTGTTATACAACTATATTTATACAAATTTATATAAATATTTTGTACAAATATATTTATATAAACTGTTTTTTATATTTTATGTATTTACAATATATATAAATTACATGTATGTTTGCATTTATATAATTTTTAAAAAATATAAATGCTACATATGATATAAAAATATTTTCCGTAATTCTTTCTTGCGTGTGTGTGAATTAACATTTTCAGAATAACAACTACCATTTGCAGACCTCACAGCAATGTACTTCCAGGTACGCGGTTGCAAAGGCAAAGGCAGCTGTAACCTGGTGTTCAGAGGAACTGGAATTATCTTGCACAGGTACATTTCAAGTTGGTATAAATACAAAGATTGCCCTAGCCAGGGTTCAACTTTTGTACAGGAGTTATAAAGTTAATAGTATTACAAAGAGTTATACTTATTAAATTTGAAAGCTCAATCTCTTTTGCCCCATCATTATCTTTGAATATATTATGTTGTCTTGATTTAATTTATAAAAACAGCTATTGCTTTTGGAAAACTGTAAACATTTGAGATCTAGGGAAATGTACACTTACTTTATGCTTACAGTAATAAGATGTATTTTTAAACAGAATAATTGTAATATATTTGAATGGATTATCAATAGATTGGTTTATACAGTGATTTATTATAAGTGAGAAAGTTAATCGTAGTGTGTCATCCTTTGCCCTTGAAGTGATACCTGAAGAGGTACCCACTCGGTGGCTATTTTTACTGTAGGCACCCTCCATGCTTCTTGTAACACATTCACAACTAAATTTCACACGCAGAGAGACTTGTTCTCCAAAGTCTTCAGACAAGCAATCCCTGATACAATTTTTGCAACTATGAGAAGTGGACTTTTCAAAGCAATAAAAAAAAAAATAAGACTCAGAAAACACTGTTTTCATGACAATAGCACAGCAGCAAAATGAATGTAAGAACAATAGATTATTCATTCAAACTACCATAATTACTGCAAATAACAACAAAGCTTACAAATGTGAGCAAATCTCTTAATAAATTCAGGAAGTCTACTTATTGTCTCCCTTGTCTCATTTTAAATCCAAGAACAACCAAAAATTTTTTCTCCCTGTTTTTTATTTTAATAACCCTTTTTGATTTGAGTTGTAAGTATGGTTAATGGATAAAATGTATTAAAACGAATTTCAACATATGAAATTGTGTTTGACCTACACACAACTTGTAATAACATATCTTATTTTGGTTGGTAGTTGACTATAGAACTAATTGACCTCTTTGAAATGAATCACTATCCTTTTCTATCATGTTCATTGGTTCACAGGTAACTTACATGTACTTCACACATATTTGTTGAACAAAAGAGTTGATGAGTGAATGACTATCAATAAGTGAAGCTGGTCGGGACACCTGGGTGGCGCAGTCGATTAGGATTCTTTTTTTTTTTTTTTTTTTAAAGATTTGTTTACTTGAGACAGCCAGCGAGAGAGGGAACACAAGCAGGGGGAGTGGGAGAGGAAGAAGCAGTCTCCCAGCGGAGGAGCCTGATGTGGGGCTCGATCCCACAATGCCGGGATCACGCCCTGAGCCGAAGGCAGACACTCAACGACTGCACCACCCAGGCGCCCCTGGACTCTCAGTTTCAGTCCAGGTCCTGATCTCAGGGTGGTGAGATCAAGCCCTGCATGGGGCTCTGTGCTGGGCCTGGAGCCTGCTTAAGACTCTCTCACTCTCTCCCTCTGCGCCCCCCCCTCCAAAATAAATAAATAAATCTTTAAAAAATAAGTGAAGCTGGTTATACACTCATTTTATCTAGCAACATCTCAGGTTAATATTTATCATGTAATGAATATAGTTTTCTCTTATCTCAGTCTTAATGTTCATGGTTCATTTCCTTTAGAATATCTTAGGAGATATTATGGCATTTTCATCTTTCTTAGATGTAATGTGCTTTTTTAGGCTAAAGATTAAAGAATGCTAACTGACTGAATATATAAGATTCTAGTCCAGTCACGTTAATAAACTATAAATTATTTATGAAAACTATTTTAATATTTTAAACAATTTTTCTTTTATTCATCACTTCAAATTTAATCACAAGTATACTTGTCATAATATTGCATTAGACATAATCAGCTACGATGATATTTTTAAAAGATGTCATTTGAAAATCAGTTAATATCTTCAGTTCTTCTCAATGAGAATTCTACTTTTGGTGTATTTCATGAGTCATCACTGACTCATAAGAAAATGTCTACATTACAAAGTAATGTAGAAACTAAGAGCCCCACTTCAACCATGAAATTTAGGATTTTTATAACAAATCTTGAAATTTGACAGCAATCAAAAAGCTAGTGGACTCTTAGTGGCCATAAGAAGTTAGGAACTTTCCTGAATATGGAGACAATACATCATTGTGTTTAAAGGGCAAAGGGCTTAAAGTTAGTCATGTCTTTGAAAAATTATCAACGATTCACCAATTTTGTGATTTTGAAGTTTTTGTATAACATATCTATTTCATTACCTCATATATTTATTACATAGCACTTTGCAGTTTACTGTTCCAGCACTGAAGAGGGAATAGTGACATCGAACCAAGGGTGAGAAAACTGATATCCACAGGGCAAAATGTAAAACACATTAATTAATTAGCATTCATTTTTGTTTTATAAATTTCCCAGCTTTATTGAGATATGATTGACCTATAAGATTATGTTAGTTTAAAGTGAACAACGTGATTATTAGATACATATATATTACAAAATGAATACCACAGAGTTAGCTTACACCTGCATAATTACTAATTTTTGTGGTGGAAACATTAAGATATACTCTCAGAAACTTCCAAGCATATAACACAGTATTATTGATTACAATGTCACCATGCTCTGTACTAGATTCTCAGAACTTATTCATCTAATTCTCTTTCTAACGATCCCTCAGATGACTTCAGGAATACGGAAAATTTGGTAGGTTTCTGTTTATAGTCTAGGAAATTCAGAATGGAGACTTCGCAAGGTGGTAACCAAATTGCAAAATAAGGAAAATATAAAAACCATCAGAGCAATGCTTTAATTTTTCCAGAAAAACATGTTGTTTAAAGATAGCTTTCTTTCAATTAATAAATTTATAAAATTTATTTTAAAATATGGAAAATCATTAAAATAAAAAAACCAAGAATTTTGCTTATCAATTTAATTTTTCTAACTGAACAATTTCTTCACTAATTTCTTCCCTATGACCAAAACTTCATTTTTAAGCTAATATATTTTTTGCAATTGTTTCCCTGAGAGAAGCCCACATTTTCTGTATTCACAAAGTAATTAGTTTGTGGGCTCTTACCTTCTTAAGTGGTATAGCCTACAACGAAGAAAAAGAGGAAAACATTTGCAGGAATTGTCCCAATTCCCAAAGAAAACATTCAAATAACAAATTATTACTATAAAGTGCTTATTTCATGAAAATATGAATATATGAGTATGAAAGTTTTAGTATGAGTAGTTAAATGTGTGTTAAATATTTCCATGAATTATGACAATGATGGAATTTAAAAGTAAAACTGTAAGTTTTTAAATACTCTCCTGTAAAATAGGTTTCACAGATATAAAAGAGATTTTAGTTTTCCTAACTATATAGTCTAACATTATTTTTTATATATTGGCTTTGCAATTTCAATATATTTTGGCTTCATAGTTTATTTTGCTTGCTACTTGTTACGTGAGAAACAGCAATTCTTTACATGACAGATAAAACCAATATATACCAAATAAAGCACAACTTGAATGTCTTTTTATAAATCTTAATTGCATTTCAGAAAAAGTTAACTTTTTTTCCCTATGTAATTTAAATCTATAAAAATTGGTACTGTAGTATAATCACATACTTCCATGTTCTCAACCATACTAAACAGAAGCAAATATACAGGGCATGTAACACAGGTGTAAATTAAATCTATTTTTATGTTTTGGAGCCTAGCAATTTTCTTAATGCTATTTAACCATGGCATAACGTGCAAACTGTACTAATAAATTAGAGGGCAAAGAAATGTACTTCAGGTGTTAGCCTAGAATTTATGCTAGGGATAGACATTATTTTCTGCATTATTGAGCAGCAATTATCTTGCTTCACATATCACCACAATATTTTAAAGTTTTACTTCCATCTGAAATGGCTTCTAGTCACCACAAGAGCTGCAAGTATGCTAAATGGCATGGCATATTGCATTTGTTAAGAAAACAGAAGTTGATCACTCCATTAATCCAGAATTAGATGAGCCTACACAGATAGTTTCTGTGCGGGAAATACAAGATACAGATGTATTTGTATATTTATGTAACCATGTTGAAACCATGCCATGTTATTTTTATTTCCCTTCTAAAAATATAAGTAATCCGTGAAACTACATTTTGACTTGGTTTTTACTGTTAATGCTGGCATGGAACCTTATATTTCAACTTAACGTTTAAAATGTTATCACATTTAATTACCTTTAAGTTGGACCTTCTTGACAATAAAACAATTGTGTAATGTTATTAAAATGATATTTTAGTGTCTTTAATAGAATATATCTTTACTAGTTATAAGTATATAACTAGTAAAGATATATTCTACAATGCTTGGTATCAACTATGATTTATATTTTACTTGATATATATAAATATACATATATGTCTACCTTTTCTTTCTATCACCTACCTAGCTATCTATCTACCTATTATCTATGACTAAGAGAACTTGATAAACTGAACATGAGAGAAAGAAATGGAGAAATCAAGGACAGCTTCTGGCTGACTGACTTGAGTAACTACGTAGATGACCTTTTAGAGAAATATTGTAATTTGGGGTAAGGTTAATTGAGGGAGACCCGTGTTCATTTTTAGATATGATAAAATATTGAATAACAGACATCTAAACATGCCAATTGATCAGTAGGATCTGTGACTCTAAATATCAGACAAGGAATGGAAATAAAGCCATAAAAATAGATGAGATAATCTGAATAGAATGTAGAGATTAAAGGAAGTACAGTAATGACAATAAGGACAAATTTCGAAGAGAAGGAAAAGCAAAAAATAACTAGAAAAGGAGAAGTCGGGGAGAATTCTGCTATCAGACCACCGAAAGTAGAAGGACCTGAAACTGATGAAGCATCAAGTGCAATGGAAGACTTGACAATATGAGATTATTGACTGTGACTTCGGGTAAAATGTTAATGGATGGGGTGAGAGCAGACATCTTTGTTTCCTGCTCAAATGTATGAGAAAGTTTGAGCGTCACTCTAAAGTATAATAATGATTACATTTTTTTTAAGAAAATAAAAATAACTAAAGAAATGCAGGTTGCAAAGCACATGAGAATAACTAAAGAGGGCGCCTGGGTATCTCGGTCAGTTGGACAACCAACTCTTGATCTCAGCTCAGGCCTTGATCTCAGGGTGATGAGTCTGAACCCTGTGTTGGGCTCCACACTGGGCCTGGAGCCTACTTGAAAAAAAAAAGAGGGACGCCTCAATGACTCTGTCAGTTAAGGATCAGACTCTTGATTTCGGCTCAAGTCATGGTCTCATGGGTCATGGGATTGAGCCTTGCATGGGGCTCTGTGCTCAGCAGGGAGTCTGTGTGAGATTCTTTCTCTCTCCCTCTGTTCTCCCTCCAGCCCCCCACTCAAAAATAAATTAATAAATACAGAAATCTTTAAAAAAATAACAAAATTAAAAAGAAAAACTAAAGGAATTCCAGTGTTGCAGGAACACAGAAAGTGGACAGAAACCTAAGACAGTTTGGAATGGAAGAAAGCAGATGAAGAGGAAACAAACCGGATGTGTCATTTTACCCACAGAAAAATAGAAAGGCATTAAATTGTTTCAAACAAAGAATTAGTGCCCATTTATTCCAGGGATTGCAAAGGCAAACACCTACTTAGAACAGGTAGCTACCACAAATATGTGAAGCATCCTGAATAAGACACTAGAGGGTGGTAAGAGAAGATGTACCATCTGAATAATTTACACTCAAAGAGATACTTCTAATGTTGCCACTTGTCAGATTCTAATTTAAGGCAAAATATATGACTTTAAATGAATAAATTATTTAATGTACTTATTCTGTAAAATAAATGTTCCAAGAAAAACATTCATCTTAAGTTTAAGTAAAATAACGGTGATATAAATATACCTATATTTAAGTAAAATAATGATATTTTATTTTATAAAATAAAAATAATTTGTGATGATAAGGGGGCTATTAATCTTCCTTCATCACTTGCAACTGAGGTAACTAGAGATGAAGATGAAGGGAATGTTTTTTTACACAGGTCAGCACACTATAGGTTGCACGGCAAATTCATTGTGTGGACTTGTTTTGTACGGCCCGAATGCTAAGAATGGATTTATATTAGCAAAGAATTACAAATTATAAAACAAAACAAAAACAAAGAAAAACATGTGACAGAGACCATATGGTGTACAAATCTGAAAATGTTGACTCTCTGACCCTTGAACAAAAAGCTTGCCAACTCCTCTTTCAGATTATAATAAACATGATACTATTTAAACTTAAAAGTGAGAAAACAGTTCAAAGATTTCATGAACTTACATTTTATAGTAGACATAATATTGGGATTTTGACAATGAAGATACAGTAAGTTATCCAGCAATTCTGGTCCTTAATATGATAGGTTTGTCATATATATGTATTTGCCATTGTGGAATTTAAAATCCAGGTGGGTATATTGGAAATATGCTCCAGGCAATGGGGGATTAAACAAGTGTGAAACTTTGTCTCAACTGGCATCAGTCTGGAGTTTTCAGTCTGCCAATACACCTGTGCTTATAGGAACAATGGTTAAAATCTTTTATTGAAGGTTGCCTGAAAGAGCTTGTATTGATATAGCTCTATAGTAATCAATGACAAATACTTTTAACTTTTTCTTTTCTTAAATAGTTTAAACCAATTCTGAATTGCATGATTTTCCAAATTGAGAATATTTTCCACTAATAGGCCTTCATGATCAATTGATTGCTAATAGGCATGGAACAATTTAATCAAAATAATGTTGTCTCTTAGATTCAAATAATAGCTATTAGCAGAAGCATATATAAATGTACAGAGCCACATATACTGTGGTAAATATTTGTACTGTGTACAATATGTTTAATGAATGTTACGAGGCTATCCAAATTGTTATAAATGCAATTTCTCCGCATGGCTACAGTTGCATGGAAACGATTCAGTGATTAAGATAGTTGGCATTTTAAAATGGGTAGTGAATAATGTGAACTATCTTAATTATTTTAAGTATTCCGATTGCTGTTGTTTTTAAATTTAGAAAGGAATATAGCTTGACCAAAAACAAATTAATTGAGATTCTTGCCACAAAATATGTTTCCTTGTTTGTGTTAAAATATGCCATTAAAACAAATAGGCTTTACATGCCGACTGAGCTGATAAATCCCATCAACGACTTGCTTTTTTCACTGTGGCATGTCTTTTTGCACGGCTGCTATGTTGACACTGTTAATAACTTACATGATAATAATCATATGCATTTTTTCACATCTCTATTGCGCTAAACTTTCTCTTCTTTACAAGACAGCCAACAAAAAAACACTGAAGGGGAGTCTAATTTTAATAGCAACTTGGGATCCTGCTTTTCAGAATTGGCACTCGACAGAAACGCATAATGTTAGCATGGCTCTAGGATTAAAATGTAGTTTTAAAGTTCTGAATACTATTATTTTAAGCTCAAAAGTAAGCCTTGGAACACTACTGAAAAAAAGCGTGCTTAGAATAATGTTTGTGACATGAAAATAAATGAAAGCATAGAACATGTTATTGAGCTGCCCATCACAAAGTCAGATGCTTGTAAAAGTAAAAGCCCATGAAACTGCTGAGTTAATTTTCAAAAATAGTCCTGATTCTTTATTGTATCATCTGGAATTGATATAAGAACTGAATGAACTTGTTAAAACTAATCATTTCAAAAAAAGTAACCTACAACTCAATGATCAAAAAAAGTGAACATTGATCGTATTTCCAAATGTATTAAATGACCATTTTGTCTCAGTGCATGCCCATGTATTATTCTACTGTTGGCCAAAATTAAGCAAAAGCTTATTCATGTAGCAAGAATTACATTAAATATATGAGCATTAGTTACTATAATACTACATTTTCTGATGTAGTTATTATTAATCTTCATTGTACATTTTACATTTTAAAGAAACTAAAGTTCAAACAATAAGTGATTTATTTGCTAATTTATTAATTGGGGTTTTGATATGGTCTCTTGATATATACCATACTTTATTGCCTGTTTGATCTTAAATTAGTTGAACTTCTAACAATAATTATGTCTTTCTCACACAATTTGTATTTAGAGTATATTCCGTACTAGTTTCTTAGGCCCTGGATACGGTGAAGAACAAAGTGTATTAAATCCTTGTTCTCATATACTTGATGTCGGTTTGGAGCTAATAACTGGTAAACAAAGAAATAAATCAGATAACATTTTAGGAGGACTAAGAAAAAGGATTCATATAAATAAGAGTATGAGGAACTATTTCAAAAGATATTTGAGCTGATTCTTGAATGGTAAGACATGAGGAGACAGGATTACAGAGGCTTAATGTACATGCAATTGGATTCCCAGTAAGAAACAAAATAGAGAATGTGGTGGAAGTAATTTAATAAGAGATAGCAGCTTAAAGTTTTCAAGAATTGTAGAAAGATATCAACAAAATTAGGCATCCAATGGCCCCCATATATAAAGGAATAAATAACTTTTAAAGAGATTTTTAGTCCAAGCACGTAGAAATAACACCTTAGAGAAATTGCCACTGGAATACAGATATGTGTAAAATATATATAATTTATATATTTGTATAGAAATTGTGTAAATTTATATGTAAATCACTAGATAGTGTAAATAATTAGAGGATGACTACAATTTAAATGGGACTTAAATTACACATTTAATTAAAACACAGGACAATAATAGAATATTCATAGTATCCAAAGTTTAAAGCAGAGCTTGAGACTATAGTAAAAGTATTGATTAACATGTAGATTCATTAAATCTAAGATATTTAGGGATGATATAATTTCTAATAAAACCATACTGATAATAGTACAACAAGATACAATACTTAAAATTTGGATATGCATATTAATATGGCTTTAAAAGTTTGAAGCAAAAACTGCGTGGAGATTCATGGAGATGTAGACTCAATATCATCAGATCTATATTCTTTTAAAAAATATACAGAACATTTGCAAAAAAAAAAAAAAAGTGACCATATACTGTCCAGAAAACAAACTACAACACATATAGTATATCTTCTAGTATATAAAATAATTAGTTTGAAATTAGCATCCAATATATAACTAGAAAATCCAATATACAAAGTAGAAATAAATTGGTGAATTAACAAAATATCCTATCAAATCAATCAAAAGTTAATTGACCAAAAAATCAAATTAATAAAAGAAACCTAATTGAAAATATAAAATATTTTACTGAACGTTAAGAAAAAGAATACATACGAATACTTGTGCAATGTAAAAGAAATCCTATAACCTTAGGGGCAAATATTAGTAAGAAAAAATAGTTTTAAGTTCATGAGCTAATATCCATATTAAAACATTAGGAAAACTTGTGGAAGGAGGAAAATAAAAAGATAAAAACGAAAAGTAAAAAGAACTACACTAGAGCAAATAAAATCAAATGCTTGTTTTTAAAAAGACTAAAAATAAAGATATCAATTGCAATCACTTTGATTCAATATTAATGATTCTACACAGTGTAGTAATGCAAGAAAAAGAAATTAAGTTATAAAAATAGGAAAGGAAGAAATAAAGCTCCTATTTTTCATGAGGATATAGAACATGAAAAGTGAAACACTTAAAAAATGAAAGATAATTTAAGGATATAAGACTGAGTTTAGAAATCTTATAGGATACAAGATCAAAATAGAAACTTCTTCTAACTTTCTATAAAACTACACAAACACGGAACTATAAAATCATAAAAACTCTAATTTCAAGAAAATATATAAAACACCCAGAAAAATCTTCAACAACATGTAAAAGATGTGATGTTCATTGTTACCAAATTAACCAAAAATTCAACTTAATTATAACAAAATTTGCAACAAGTAGATTATAAAGCATAAATTGGGAGAAAAAAGGAAGAAGAACCACCAAAATATTCTTTAAAGAAGGAAAATAGAAGAGAATTGCTTTTCTGCATATCAGAAATTATTATTAATCTAAACCATTAAGATACAGTAGATTGGGACATGGATAAATGAAAGAAATACTTGAATAGAGCAGTAGACAGAATATTTGTTCAATCAATGGTACTTAGGCCACTGAATATTCAGATATAAAAACTGACTGGCTCTTATATTCTGCCTGTACAAAATTCTCAGTGAACTGTTTATCTAAATTCAAATCTAAGTTGCACATCCAAGTTGTATATTGTAATATATGAAAATATCTTCCTGACCTATAGATGTTTTTGAACTAACACACCAAAATAATCACAAATGAAATGACTAATGAGCTGAATATTGAAAACATCATAAAAAGACCAAGCAGTGAAAATAAGTTTGTAACATATTTAACTAAAATATTACCAACAAAAGACACAGATACATAACAATATGAGGAAAATGTCAAACTACAAAATTGGCAAGAGACCTCATCAGCCACTTTTAAAAAGAGAATATTGTTAAGTCTGATATGAAAATGTTCTCAACATCATTACTTATCAGGAAATTTAAAAATTTTTAAAAGGCCATGAACCTACCCTGATGATTAAAATTCCACAGTCTGAAAAAGTGAAGAAATCATGAGGATATGGATCAATGGATCTTTTGGTGAAACAGTAAATTGGTACAACTAGTTTGTAATAATATCTACTCAAGTTTAGGAATATTCTACTTTAGTTGAACACTTTAACTGAACATCTGTATGCTCATTGGTCCCAAGAAATATGTATAAGAAGGTTCTGCCAAACGAAAGTGCAATAGCTAAAACTTGGAATCAATACAAATGCCAATCAATAGTATAATGAAAAATTAATTGGGATATATTCATATTATGAAATTCTATTTAGCAATAAAATAATAAAGTCCTTCAAGTTGTTTACAAAGATAAGTCTCACAGATACAATATAATCAATGAAAACAGGCACAAAGAAATACACTTCATGCTTTCCTTGCTGTACAGTTCACCAATAAGAAAAGCTGAATTGTAATTTTAAATGTAAACACATAAGTGAGAACACTCTCAAGAAAACCAACAGAGTAATTACTTAGAAGTCAGAATAGATCAAAGGAGGAGTAAGATTGGGAAGAGATTTGAGGAATGTTTTGGGTTCCTGAGAATGTTTTATTTATTTTTTCATGTGGTAATTAGGTAAGTAGTTAATTAATAATAAAAACAATAAGTTGTACTTGAATATTTTATGTTCTTTAACCATTAAAAGAGAAAAATCATATATACTTAAGACAGAGAATGGAAGTGAGAAACTGGAGATAGTGAGTGTGCAAAATATAATGGAGAAATATATTGTTCACAAAAAGAGAGAAATGGCTGATGGTAGGGGATATGATTAAAGTTTTTTTTTCTTTTTCAAAATTATAGGAGGCACTACAACATAGATATATAATAGTCAACATATTAATATGTGTAAATTCTTATAAATTAATAAACTGAGGCTAATTAGTTATAATTATATACAACAGAAGCAGAAAGTTTACAAATTTACATAACAGAATAGAAAGCCATAGAAAACATTTAACATCACTACAGTGAAAAAGATCAACAACAGCAATGAAATGTCAAAGATATGCTTGACCGACTAGATTTACAAAAAGAAAAACATATATATATAGTATGTATACTGGGGGAAAAGTGAACATTTTGAGAGGAAATAAGCATTATAATATACCATTTATAGTAATATATTGTTCAGTATTCCAGAAGAGTATCTGATAAAAGTCACCCTTCTCATAAAAATTATAGTTCTAAATTTTAATTTATAAAACACTTATTTGTCCATAATAATTATTTGAAAAAAAAATTTTAAGATTTATTTATTTGAGAGAGAGAGAGAGCAAGCAAGTGAAGGGGGGAGGGGCAGAGGGAGAGAATCTCCAGCAGACTCCCTGCTGAGCAGGGAGCTCTATGTGGCACTTGATCTCAGGACCCTGAAATCATGACCTGAGCAGAAATCAAGAGTCAGAAGCTTGACTGAGTGAGCCACCCAGGCATCCCAATTAAAAATATATATATATTGCAAAATTGTTAACAATTGTTGAAATAGAAAATAATCAAAGTTACCATCTTGGGGGAAGGGAAAAATTATTATATTTATGAATATATGAAAAGACATTAAGAATATAGTAGTCTTAATTATAAAAGCAGTTTCCAAAGAATCATGTTCAGAATTCTATTTTTGGGGTGGGGTACCTACTGTAATACACTTCCCTGTTACCCATCAACTTCATAAAGAATTAAAAATAATAACAATAAAGGACAACATTTATGTACTGCTGAATTCAGGCCAAACAGTTTTGAATTTTTAACATTTATAATCTTATTTAACCTTTACACATGCCCTGTGATAAAGATATTATTCCAATGTCATCTGTATCTTTTCAGATTCAAAAATGTAAGACACAAAAGGTTAATTAACCTGCCCCTAACAATCCTGAGGTGGTAGAGTTTGAATTTTAATTCAGGCATACGCTTCAAGCACTTATACTCTTAAACACTACGCTGAACCTTCATCACTACAAAGTCTTGTATTAAAGAATAAGGAAATGAACCATCATCTCAACAGCTTATTTTGTCTCATCCTGTCAGCTGCTGCATCTCACAGATGCACCTTCTCTGGAGAATCTTCCTCTGCTGAATGGAGGAGCTCCCTCACCAGGGAAGTTGCCTTCCAACAGCGGCCCTCAGTCAATGGCTGCCTGATGTGTGGTTATAAAGCCTGGATAGGACCCTCAGTGGGGTTCGCTTTGTGGGCCAGTTGATGCTCCAGAGGAATCTCTCTGTGGAGCAGGCCAAAGATAGACTTTATCTAAGACCAAATCCTTGCTCAGCTCTCTCCCACTTTCCTGCTCTGCCTCACTTCCTCCCCTGTAGGTCTTTCCTGAAGAATACTCTCCTGACAAAGCCCATGCACTTGGATCCTTGCCTCAGGTTCTGCTTTTGTGGAACTAGACCTAAAACACTGAACATTCTAACACCACATTTTTAAAATACAGATTCACAGAAAGTTGAGACAATCATGAAAATAAGTGAAGTTGATTGCAAGGAATGGACTAGAGACCTGAGGCCCTCTTAGATAAACTGTCCTTCCAGAAGAATGTGGCCAGATGTGAATTTGGCAACCAGGCTTGATTTTTTCAGATTTCTACCTTTTTGAGAGATTTAGAAATACTTTATTTTTGTGAAAAATATGATTAAATTTGACAAATCCTGTGACCAAAAATGGTGTAGTATTATTTGAGATAAATTATGTCTACAAGCTCAGAAGGCATGCAGACTCCACTGTTAATTTCTGTATTTATAAATTTCTGTAGTTCCTATTTATAATCAGAAAATAAGTTGTAAAATCCAGACATTTTATGTTTAAAGTCTTAACCTGATCAGGTTGGGTTGTTATCTAACAACTAATGTTTATTAAAGCCCCTAAGCATTTTATGTCTACTCATAGAATCATTATAACATATGTATTAATAATACTTATTATTAATTAGTGAAATCATTATCTTTTAGACAAGAGAGCTGAAATAGATGCATTAACTTTACTCTCGGTGTGACAATGGGTAAGTGATAGATCAGTGTCAAATTTTATATTTTAAACATCATACCGGATTGCCTCCAATCAATGAAGTTGATCAGTTTGTTTTGTTCCACCTTGAAATGAAATAAAATCTAGTAAAAAAAAAATATCAATACAAAAGCTCCTTAGAGGATGTTGAAAAGCCATACGACAAATTATACATTCAAAGAATTAATCAGTTCTTCATAGGACCACCTAATCAACTTTATTGACTGTTAAATTGATTTAACCAATTTACATAGTGGATTTGACTTCAAGGAAATACATCTTTGAAGAACAATCACAAAGGCCGGATTTAAGGAGAGGGGTGTCAAAGAATATTAAGGCAGGTTTGAAAAGTGACACATACATACTGAAGGGCACAAACACATGATTTCCAAACTTTTTCTGTTTTGCTCACTACGCTTGATTTTCCCATCATGGATTATTTTAACATGAGAATTCATAGTTTTGAATGGCCGCAAAGCTGTTCTATTAAAATAACTAGTTGATAATGAAATGATTTAAATCAGAGACTATTAGGGTTGGGCAAGTGGGCTAGTGGAGGAGACCTTAAAGAGTTGGTGATAGCTAGTAAGTCTGAATTAGAAAAGAAAAAGAAAATATAAGGTCTGCTAAAAAAAAAAAAAAAGTAAAATAATCCAGTAAATATGTATTTGAAAAGTAGGAGAAACCAGTGGAGTATTAAAATATAGAGGGGACAGTGTTTCTCAAACACTATCCATGAATGAGCAGCATTGACATTACCTGGGAATTTGTTAGAAATCCAAAGTCGGCACCCCACACTAACCCTATGGAAGCTGAATCTGAGAGTGAGGCCCAGAAATCTGTTCTAATTAGTCTTACAGGTGATTCTGATCTACTCAAGAGCTTGAAAATCACTGACATAAAGAGTAAAAGGGAGATTTTTTGCATGGAGTTCAACATGCCACTCAGTAAAATTTCCAAGTTAGACTCACTTATTTATTAGCTGGCTTTTTGTTTATTTTCATTTAGATAACTATCTTAACTTACAACATTATGATGGTTATTAGTCCCTGCTAAGCAACCTAAAAAGAACTGATACATACATCAAAACTATTGATTTCCTAATAGAGATGTAACTGATACATAAATCAACGTTTGGTTATGAAAACAAAACACTCCAGGTATTTTATTAAAATGGGATTTACAGAGGAAATTTGTTGCCTTCAAAACTACTGTAAAGAGATAGGGAACAGATATCATAGGGAAGCAGGAGAAAATCTGGAAGTGTAGGGGTCATGGGAAGCTATTTCCAGTGGTCCACCTGCCTGGGTGATTCAATGAAGATGTCCAGGAAGCCACTGTAAACATAATTTCTTCCATGTGCCCGAAAACGTAACTATCTCTGCTTCTGCTTTTCTTCCAATTTCCAAACCTCACATACATGCTTTTAATTTGGAATCTTCCAGTCAAGATGGTCTGGGAAATGTGGTTGCTAGGTTTCCAGCCCTTGCTACACAGCAAGATATTAGATGAGCAATGGTGGCTTTTACTATAAAAGAAAGCATCCCACACAATCAGCACATCCCTTTGGATACTCTGCTTTCAAATACCCTTCTACACATATTAAAGTACAGAAACAATGATAATCAAAAACATGTTTCCATTTTATATGGTACAGGTATCACTGTACAAATGAATAGATAATCACCATTTTCATCAAAACGAAAGGCAGGAAATTCATCATTCATTAGAGACATCTCTGGGTGCCGCAGAGAATCTTGTCTTTCAAACATGCGTCCTTTACCCCATAGCATTCTTCTTGTTTCATGACAATCAGGATGCATCACCAAAGCCATTGGTTATGTTTCAGTGGCATCAGGAACTCCAAATGGCCAGATGACACAAAGAAATCAAAATAGGAAGGAGATAATATCACCCTCTACTTCAGTGGAACCATTGTTTGTTTCATGGTGGAAGTACTACTATCTTGAAGAAAACGATACCTCTCCATCATTAGAGGGTAAAACTGGGGGAATAAGAAGAAGGATAATTGAGATTGTAGTTGGGAGAAGTAGTGAAAGACCATTCTGCTTATATCTCTTGGTTCTTACATCTGTGCTCAGGCATCACAACAAGTACTATATTTTAGAGGCAAGCTCCAGATACACAGTCTTCTTTTACAGATAAGTACCTAAACATGAAAACATTATTACCTGGTTGGCAGTATAACCAATATTTCAATATTCTATTATAACTCTTTCTAGATGACACATATATACTGAGACCACTGACTGCCGTACGATGTGCATTGCCTCTTTTGCTATAAAAATGATTGACTTGTCAAAAGTGATGTTTTGTGAGGTAGCAGGACAGCAAATAAGATATTCACTAAATCCGCATTTACAACAATGTGTAGAGAAGCATCAGAACCAAGAAAAGTGAGATTAACTCTACTATTAAGATTAATTCACTTTTCCAAGAAAAAAAATTACTGTTCTGTCAATTTTGGAAGAGGCTCAATGTAATCAACTTGCCACTAGCTAGCCAGCTTATTCTTTAATGGAAAAGTGGCATATAAGTGGATCAGCATTGGTCTCTACCATAGACAGATGGGGTACTCAAAAATGGTGACAGATATTAAGGCTAGTGACGACTTAATGAACAAGTACAGTGAGGCTGAGAAAACAAGGCAGCAATCACATCACTGGATATTTGGTATTCCTGATTATCAAGATACTCCTCTACTGTGGGTTAACTTGGTGTACATTCAAATAGGACACAAAATGTGCTCTGAATAGCCGTATGACTATTGACATAAAACTGCCACCGAGTCCCAAGTCAACAAGTCCCCGGCCATACATCAAGCAATTACTATCAATGCATATTTTAACCTCTGGACATATTTTATACCAAGGAAGGGGAGCGGCAAGATCCACTATGACATTCTAATCATTGGGAGGGTTTTTCCCCCCAATTTTCTTACACAACCACGTAAGGATGGGGTTATAATGCAGCATCAAATCTCTTCAATGAGTACCAGAGTTTTCTACAAACCAAGACTGAGAGATGTGTGGCTTTTTTCCCTTCTCACATTTCATTATAAGTCCAGAAGAGAAGTCTGATGGAGAATTCTAAATAAACCATAAGTATCTGTCCAGCAGTTGTAGTCATTGTCAAGAACTATAGAAGTTCTGTGATTTAAACTACTTACAAGCTAACAGGTTAGGCTGGCATGGTTTCACAGTTTCTGGTAGCTGACCGAAGGTTCCTGAGTCAGAAGTGAAGTTTACTAATGGAAATAACAGTAGCCAGAATATCAGCATTCCTCGCCAACTTGCAAAGCACATATTTCTATAGGTCAATGTAAAAAGAGTCGGATGACACCAGCCCCTGCATTATAAGAGAGGAATCCTGGGGGCGCCTGGGTGGCACAGTCGTTTAGCGTCTGCCTTCGGCTCAGGGCGTGATCCCGGAGTCCTGGGATCGAGCCCCACATCAGGCTCCTCTGCTGGGAGCCTGCTTCTTCCTCTCCCACTCCCCCTGCTTGTGTTCCCTCTCTCGCTGGTTCTCTCTCTCTGTCTGTCAAATAAATAAAATCTTAAAAAAAAAAAAGAGAGGAATCCTGAACTTAGAATACCCGGATCTTTTGAAATGGCTTTGAATATGTCTTTGTTCTTGAGGAATATACCATATTTATTACACTAGACAAGAAACATACCTGCCATTTGCTGTGAAGAGAGTAATCGACATACATGGAGATGACAAATAATTTGTACATAGAATATATGGAAAACACTATGACTCAATAATAAGTAGACAAACAACTCCATTACTATATGGATAAGCATTTTGAAAAGACACTTCACTGAATGTCTACAAGTACCTTACAAGCCCATAAAAGTATGCTCATTACCATTAATCATGAGGAAAATGCCAATTAAATTGCACTAAGTTTCCACTATACCCAACAATATATATAATATTTAAAAGACTAATAGTATCTACTTTTGGCAAGGATATGGAACATTTTTTCCTTATTCGTTGCTGGTTTAATGGAGAAAATATACAACCACTTTGGGAAGATATATGGGAGTCTCTTACAAACGTAATTTTTTTAATACACAAATCACCAATGCTATTCTCAGGTATTTATGTTATACCTTACTTATTTATTGCCTTCATTTTATTACCAGAACATAAGCACAGTCACAAAGATTCAAATTAAACCTCTTAATTAGTCGTTCCCAATTGTGACTGCATTAATATCTGGATATTTAACTATTTAACTATATAATTAAACTATATTATTGATTGTATTATAATATATTTCATATATAATGTGCATATTATATAAATTACTATGTAATGAACTATCTGGATATTTTTTTTGAATACCTTTACCATTTATCATCATCGTCTCTCTCACACACACACACACACACACACCCCAACACCAGTTCCTAAGCCTCCTTCCACACAAATTGAATCAGAATCTCTAGGGGTAAGGCTGGGCATTACTGCCCTAGATGAAACAAAGGAGATCAAAACTATGTCAGCCACTATTATGGGAGGCAGTATTCCCACTTGCTTTAGTTGTCTGAAGGAACAATTAAATAGCAATATGAACTCTTTCGTAGGTAAATCTTAAAATCAGTGGTACAAAATATAATGACCAAAGTCAGAAATGATTTCTATCAACAAAATATTAGAGGTATCATAAATTTAAAAAAACCCATAATATTATAATTGGGTTTAAAACTGAGTTCCATCACTGACCAGCTGTCTGTCCTGGAAAAAGTTAATTAAAAACTCCATTCCACATGTAAACAAAAAATTTAAAAAACTGCCTCCTAAGGGTATTTTGGGGATTGCCACACAATAAGCATGAGCCATTCAGAAAAGCACTTGGCGTCTAGGCAATGTTCAATGTGTTAGTAATACTAATATTAATAACCATTAATAATATCAATAGTACTATTTCTTTTCTTTAAGATTTTTTTTTTTTTTTTTGAAACAGAGAGAGAAAGCACAGAGCGAGAGGGAGAAGCAGATTCCCCGCAGAGTGGAGAGCTCGATGCGGGGCTGGATCCCAGGACCCTGAGATCATGACCTAAGCGAAGGCAGAGGCTTAACCGGCTGAGCACTCAGGCGCCCCTCATCAGTACTATTTCTATTGCTTGATTATCATCTCCCTTCCACTATCAGGACAGAATGGGATATAATGGATCTGCAGTCATGGATCTATTTTGTTTTTAATTCTGATTCTTCCAGCATATATATTTCCCAAGAGAATTAAATTGATTTTTTATTAATATTATTTTTTAAATAAGATGTTAGATAGCCTGATAAAGCAATTAGGCCCTATAGTTAGTTGAGAGAATTAAGCAGGAACTAACTGGTAAATGAAGATACTAATTATTAATACATATTAAGAAAGAAAAGTTTACCAAGTTGTGTCATGATTTTACAAAACGAGAGTTATCAGTTTCAGGTTTTCCCATGACTGTACCTTGTATTTAGAGCATTATATTTCACACTTGTCCTCGGCTGTATGACAGAGGTCTGAATTATATCTCCCATCAGTGATTTCTGGGTGTAAGGGTAAATGTTTTCTGAAATGTAAGCCTATGTATGTGTGTGTGTGTGTGTGTGTGTGTGTGCTCTTATGGGCAATTATACCTAGAAATTGCACTTAACTGAAGAAGAAAAGGTATTAGATTTTTAATTTAAAAGCTATAGACAGAAAAACTATCCAACTGCTATTGGAATCATGGACCTGATAATGTTTCTCTAGATATTGTATTTTTCTTTTTTTGTGCGTGGTATGCTAAGCTGTTCACTCATGTGGTTAGAACAATAAGAAAAATTAGTCATGATGGGTAAAATGTTTTTCAGTCCGTACATATTACCAATTTCCATTTGCCCCTGCTGAAATTTAGATTATGAGCAGCAATTAAATTTCCAAGTTGATGTTTGCAATCTAAGTTAGAATGATCCTTGAAAATACATATGAGAAAATGTTTTCTACCTCTTACAGACTCCACATCACATAATGGTTCCACAAACCACCAACTTTCCAAAAGCCGGTATTATTTCTTATTGTGGCCCCTTCTTTCTGTCCAGTGTCTCATCTTCCACCAAATCATAAAGCTCTGATTATCTTCCTTCATTAATACTTTTCATATCAATCGCCTCCCCTATAACACCACTGCTCTGCAGAGATTCAAATCCTCTTTATATCTTAGCTGGATTCCTCCAGCAGATTGCTAACTCTTTTCTCATCATTAGCCTAGAATCTTTCAACTTATCTCACTGACCAGCTGACAAAACTATCTTCATAAAATGTATCCTCTTCTGATTTCAATACATTTTTATAACTGTAGCATCACATGCAAAGATTTACACTCTTTTTCCCCTCAGTTATAAATCTCCTAAATGTCCTTGCCTCATGATGATAACTGATATTTTTGTGGCCTCTGCAGTAATTAACTTGGCCTTGGATATCATGGACAGTACACAGAATGCCACAAACTTGTTAGAAATAGGGTTGAGACCTTGCACTAGTATCTTCAATATTACTTATTATGTGTCTGTAGGAAATGTCTATTCAGAAGCAAGGTGAACTCATGTCCAAACAGAATTTTTAAGAATGAAAGAATCCATGCTGCCTGCTTCTACCCATCCCTCCTAAGCCAATGTTTATCACCCAATACAAAACAGGTATCCAATTCTTATGTCCCTAAAATCTTTTCCCATGATTCCTATAAATGTTTCCTTAGGAAATCAGGGCTAATTTCAGGTAGAGATCTAGGCTATGGTATGGATGCCAGTTTAAAACAGTTGAAAACTCACAAGAGAGATTTGGTCAGAAGTATAAGATATTCAGGGGCGCCTGGGTGGCACAGCGGTTAAAGTGTCTGCCTTCGGCTCAGGGCGTGATCCCGGCGTTATGGGATCGAGCCCCACATCAGGCTCCTCCACTAGGAGCCTGCTTCTTCCTCTCCCACTCCCCCTGCTTGTGTTCCCTCTCTCGCTGGCTGTCTCTATCTCTGTCGAATAAAATAAAATAAAATCTTTAAAAAAAAAAGTATAAGATATTCAAAACAAATAGATCAATTAGAATTCCATTGCAATGTTCTAGGTAAGAGGTAATATGGTTCGGGTAATGACAACGGGAAGGAAAAGTATTTGGATAGAGATTATAAATACTTCAAGGTTTAGCCAAAAGAATTTGATTACGCTAAATACAGGATGAGAGCACAAGAGGAGTCAAAGCTGACTTAAGGTTTTTGGCCTAAACTACATACAAAAAAAAATGAGGGAACACTGTGGAAACAATCTGATCTTTTGGAACAAAACTAAAAATCAAGAATTAAATTTTGGCTATTTCAATTTGCAGATACTAATTAGAATTCCAAGAACAGAATTTCAGATGGTAGTTAGATATGTGAGTGCCAACATACAGAGGCAGGTATGAGACTTGACATGTATTCGGCAACTGAATTAACTCCCAAATCTGTGTCTAAAAAACAAAATATTTATTTCGTAAATCACAGTTCAATATATGTTGTATGGCTTTCCAAGAAATGGCACTGTGTTCTTGTCTCCTCTCATTTTGCGTTGCCATCTTTAAATCTTTTTTTTTTTTAATTTGAATATAGTTGACACACAACATTATGTTCGTTGCACATGTACAACATAGTGATTCAACAACACTAGACATTATGTTTTACTCACAAGTGTAGCTACCATCTGTTACCACGCAACACTATCACAATACCATTTATTATATTCCCTAGATTCCTGTACATTTTATTCCCATGAATTACTCATTCTATAACTGGAAGCCTGTATCTCCCACTCCCCTTCATCCATTTTGCCCAACCCCACATCCCCTCCTCTCTGGCAACCATCAGTTTGTTCTCTATATTTATAGGTCTAATTCTGCTTTTTGTTTATTTGTTTTGTTTTGGATTCCACATAATTGAAATCATATGGTATTTGTTTTTATCTGACATATTTCACTTAGCATAATACCCTCTAAGTCCATTGCTGTTCTTGCAAATGGCAAGATTTCATCCTTTTCTGTGGCTGAATACTATTCCATCGTATATATATACCACATCTTCTTTACCCATCCATCGATCAATGGGCACTTGGGCTGCTCCCATATCCTGGCTACTATAAATAACCCAATTAAAAATAAGGCAGAGGACAGGAACAGACATTTTTCCAAAGATGTACAGATGACCAACAGACAAATGAAAACATGTTCAACATCTCGAATCTCAGGGAAATACAAATATAAACCACAATGAGATACCATACCTTTCAGGATGCTAGTATCAAAAGGTAAGAACAAGTGTTGGCAAGGATGTAGAGAAAAAGGAACACTCGTGCACTATTAAAGGGAAGTACATTGGTGCAGCCACTGTGGAAAACAATATTCGATGTTCCTCCACTAAAATTAAAATGGGAATACCATATAGTCCAATAATTCCACTCCTGGGCATTTATCTAAAGAAAATGAAGACACTAATTTGAAAAGATATGTGCACCCATTTGTTTATTGCACAATTATTTACAACATGGCCAAGGTATGGAAGAAGCCCAAGCCTCCATCAATAGATGAATGGATAAGGAAGATGTGTGATGCTATCATCTTAAACACATGGCCTGTGTAGCCACCAGAGCGGACAACAGAGAATATAGAAAAGCATGTAGGGATCATGATGCCTAGGCCTGAAGGATTAAATATACTTCTTTCTGTGTAATATTGATCAGAACACAGTCATCGGGCACTAAACTAATTGCAGAAGAAAGCTGAGATATGTTTTCATCTTATCTGTTCATGGATGGCTAATGATCAATAAATACTTGGCAATATTTGACACACACTTAATGTCGAATTAATGAAGGCTCTCTTTACGAGACTAAACTACATTGTGGTTAAATGGTTTTTATTTATTCTGTGGGGAGGGGTCTCTTTCGACACAGGCACAATTGTGGGCACAGGTACCTTGTACCATAGAAAATGACTAGGCAGGGCTATCTCATGCTATTAGAAGACTTAGAAAGGGAATTTAGGAAAGGTATCTTGTGCTGTAGTAAAGGGACAAATGGGCAGGAATATCTTGTGCCACAAGGGGGCTTTAGACCAAAGCATTTTGCTATAAATGGTTATGTTCTCTTAACTGAGAGAATCAATTGTGTCAAATGCACAGGCTAACGTGACTTCTGAGAAATGACAGTTGGATTCAATATTTAGAGGTTAATTGCTGCCTGAGAGAAATAATGAAGACAAAGGCCTGTTCAGAGTCAATCAAAAGAATAGAAATACTACAGCTGTAAAAATGAGCAGAGATATGGGCCAATAGTTGAAGGAGATGTAGAGTCATAAGAGGGGTTGACATTTTTTTTCTTTTGTGTGTGTGTGTGCTTTTCATCTCTACAATGACTTATTTTAAAACTGAAAATCTGTGCCTCTTCATCTCCTTTAGTTATTTCTCCTATCCCCTCATCCCCCTCCCTGTGGCAATCGCTAGTTTATTTTCTATGAGTCCTTTCCTGTTTTTTGGTTGTCCCTTGTTTGTTCATTTGTTTTATTTTTTAGATTTGACATATAAAGGAAATCACGGTATTTGTCTTTCTTGGACATATTTCACTTAGCATGATACCCTCTAGGTTTATCTACGTCATCACAAATGACAAGATCTCATTTTTTTTTCATGGATGAGTAATATTCAGTTGGGTATGTATTCCACATCTTTATCCATTCATCATCAACGGACGGGGATTTGCTTTTTCTTCTTGTTTTTTCGTGTGTTGGCTTGTACAATGACAGGACTGATTCACTAAAGATAAAACCATCATGAAGATTTGAACAGGACAGGAATAACTGCATATGTAATGTGATCAAATAGTCAAATACGCTTCGGATTCAGTACACAAGAACACCTGGCATTACTCAGGACAACAAATGATTCATCATTCAGTCAAGAGGCAAGGAAGCTAAGAATTCTGGCAGTTTTGTGTGCTTGAGTTTGGCTTCTTTTTTTATACAAAACCCTCTGGAGTTGAAATACTAGATTAGAGGGGAAGTACTAAAAAGTCAGGCATGCAGGCTAGAATGTGGGTTGCTTGGGCACCATGGAAGTGTTACAACTGATATTGACAAGATCTAGGATTTCACCATGGAATGATGGGTAAGTAGACAAGAGGAAAAGACATTTGGGGATGAATTCAAGGATTTGAGAATGCATAATCTAACTATATCAAATATAGGTTTATTTACTTTTATTTTTCTGAGAGGAAATCTCCTCCCGGAAGATTCCGGACTCTCTCATCAAAATAGAACAAAATGATCATCTTGGACCCCTGAAGTATAACCATCACCTGAGATATTGCACAATCTTGCTTAATAACCCTAAAGAAAATATGCCTGCTGTTCTGTCTCATAATAAAGGTGGAAAATCTGAATTTAGCTAAATTAAAACTAAAATTCAGCTTAATAAGCTTGACATCCTAATTCTTTCTGTCAATTTATCCTTGGTAATTATATCAGAATTAAACATAAAAATTAATTCATTACTCTTGTTCTCAATGCAAGAATACCAATCAATCAGAAAGGCAAAAAGTGGAAGCAATAAGAATTTTCTAAGATGAAAATTTTAAATTGAATAGAATAAAAGAATAATGGCATAAAAGTATGCCATTTAAAACAGAGTTTAATTTAAAACAAAATTTTCTTTTTTAAGGAATATTAATTTGACCCCAAACCTTACATTTCATTGTCATTAAATTCCATTTTTTTCTTAATTTTGACTGTGCAAATATACAGATATTTTAGTTTATGACAAAAGACTCAGTATCATTTTTAAAACACAATTGATCAAGAAATAAATGTAACTGTTCATACCAATTTATAAACTAATATGTATAATAAAACACTGCTCAGGAAATATTACGTTATGAGCAAGCATAAGTCCAAAATTGTATATAATTGGATCCTTTTTACACCGCACTTTCAAATATATCACGAAGGAGGAGGAAGGAGAGAAGGTTGAGGGAGGGTAGATATTAAAAGAAAAATATTTAAGAATAATTTTCTTAGTTGCAGGAGAAATGATGTTACATTGCAACATACATTTAAAATCGAAGCTAAAATAACCTCAATTCACTACTTTCCAGCTACTATTCTTTCCGGAGTCCTGCCAAATGTCATTATTAAGGGTGGCTATTTACATACAGTGCCATAACATGATAAGCTTAAAGGTCAAAGTCTGTAGTAGAAAGAACTTCATTAAAAAGGCCACATTTTAGAAATAAGAAGGCCTTTTTACAAGTAATGTTAAATGGGGAATTAAGGCAATGACCCAAATAATTAAAGTAAAACAAACCCTATGAATCTGAGAGAAAAATATAAGTTCGAGGCTTAAATCATCGCAAATTACTGTCTACATTCATCAAATTAATGGGGTAATTGCTCGGCACGCACTTTAACTAGGCTACGTATCTTCCAACTGAAGTCATATCTATATGCAGACACTGATTTATTGACTTTTGTTTTATTCTTTCCGAATGTCTTAGTGATTGATTTCTTTTAATAAAATGAACTAATTTTGATATTAAGACACTAACAATTTTGTAATTGGTTTATCTTAAGTGATTGTGTTTATTTTCATTTTTGGAAATCCATACATTATAAGGGTCATACAAACATTAAAATTGTATTGTAGCAAAGGTTGAAACTGAATAAAATTTTACCCATTTACTACCTGAAATGTGGAAATTAGAAGCACATGACTCCTACAGACCTGCATACCTATTATTTGCTAAAATCCTTTTAAAACGAATGCTGCCAGAGTCCACGATCTCATGTATGTCACATCGTCAAAGGTCCTGTCAACTGATGCTCTAGCAACATGGACGTTTTTCTGCTCCAGCTGTTTCTTTTGTTTCCTTTCATCTCTTCCTCGATCCCTTTCCCCTACCCTCGACTCCCTCCCTCTAGTTCTTTCTTTCTTTGCCACAGAACAATGGAAAACAGGACATAGTAAAGAATATAGGAAATGTTTACTAAAAATGGGATACCATCTTGGAGTTTTGAGTGTTTAAGCCCAAACTAAGTTATTTACAACTGTTTTTTTAAAGATAAAGTTCAAATTTTAAATTAGATGGTGATTTTAAAGCAAAAAACATTAAAATAAGAGGAATTCTACAAGAAATAAACCACTGTAAAAGAAACGAAAAAATATTTTTAATTATAAGAATGAGTCTGGCTGTTGCTTGGGTATGAGGTGGGAGTGTAGATAAGAACCCGAATGGCACACCTAGAATGTGTTCTCAAAAACGTTCTGCAGTAGGGGTTGTTACACTTGTGAGACTAATTGAACATGTCTGGGAGATAAAATTCTTCCCGTCCCCCAATCTCTCCAAAGAAGCTTGAGCAACCGACAGTCACATTCCTCTTAAGGCATACAAAGTGGGAGGGAAAGGCATGAATTTTAGGACAGAGATAGCTAAATGTATCCCCTCTACCAGACAATTAAAGTCATAGAAATACAAGACACCGTAACTGTGGATTTAGCAACTTGCTAAATATTAGCATTATGTAAGGGGTATTGATGACCAGTAGTGAAGTGAGATGATTAAGTATGGAAATCTAAGAGACAGGAGAGGTCAGTTTCAAGTACAATTTGTAATTTGCCCATCTCTGAATACTTATCAAATGACACTGGGAGAAAGCTTTATATAAATCCCACTGCAGACTACAGAAGCCTGTAATGCACCTGTTGCTGCAGATAAAAGATGTCATCTGGACACGGCAGGTAAGAATATCTCAGAGGAAGGTAACAAAGATGAAAAATTAAAGTTTCAGGGTCAGTACCCTTCAAGTCTGAAATTAAAACATGGGGAAAAAAAACATTCAAGTAAAAATTAAAATAGCACTCGTGTGAGAACAGATCGGAGACAAATCTACCAATGAAAGAGAAGTGCATAAACACACGTTTTTGAGTTAGAAACAAATTACTGGCGGGGCGCCTGGGTAGCGCAGTCGTTAAAGCGTCTGCCTTCGGCTCAGGGCGTGATCCCGGCCTGCCCGGGATCGAGTCCCACATCAGGCTCCTCCGCTGTGAGCCTGCTTCTTCCTCTTCCACTCCCCCTGCTGTGTTCCCTCTCTCACTGGCTGTCTCTCTGTCACATAAATAAATAAAATCTTTAAAAAAAAAAAAAAGAAAGAAAGAAAGAAACAAATTACTGGCAATCACATGAGATTTGCCATCTTTGCTAAATAATGTTGCATCCAGTCCTGAAATGTTATTGGAGCAAATTAAATCCTTATGATTTGGCAAAGAACAAGTAGCATCTGTACAGCTCAAAGGGAAGATTACTGATTGACTTTTTTTTTCCCACTTTTAAGGTGGAATTTAACTCCGCCCCCCCAAAAAAGATTTCTATATTCTGGTTATATAGTCTTTCTATAGCTCATTGTTGAGAGAAGTAAATGTGGAACAGTCACACTGGTAGGCATTTCAGAGTCCACACTGACGGACAACGTCTCTGTAGTTCAGGGGGAGCTTAAGGAATATACAAAAGACAGCCATGAACTTATCTGCTTATCTGCAGTCATTGTTATACATCTATGGAGTATGGTCTGGAGCTCCTGCTTTATGGGGGGCTGTTAGATTGGGGAAGTTTGAGGAATTCCTTCATTCTTCATCTTTTATACCCAGATCTTGAATATTGTGAACCTTAAATCTGATGCAAATTATACACTTCGAACAAAGGCGACAGTAATAGATGCTCAAAGTTCATGCAAACATATTCAATTTTACTATATAGACAATTTACCCCAAATTGTGAAAAGATACTATTTTTGATATTGAAGGATAGTTTATCAAATAGGTAGATAATATGAAAGTTACTTAACCAGAATTAAGGTAACTGCCTGTATTTTTGTATAGTCTCAAATTCACAGACTTAATAAATGGATAAATTTGAACTCTTGAAATAATGTGTTTTTTAATTATCTCCAAAGTTATTCATATTTACACTATATAGAGTGAAATGGTAGTTTAACAGATAGTTATTCTTCCAAAAGACTGAGTCATGAAAACATTCATTTTATAATACCTATCTTACTACTAAATAACTGGAATACATCAAGGAACAAAGCAGACAAATCTTTTACTCCCCACTTCCCCCCGGGATTCAGGGTTTAGTGGCTTATTTGCATGTGATGAAAGGAGAAATAAACCAGTTTAGCTACATTTAATTCAAGTAATGATCATAGTGTGACTAATCCAAGGGAAGTATTAGATTTTCAAGTTTTTTTGTTTCTCAATTCATATGTGGCATTTACACAGAAGTGTATGGTTTGATGTTGGATATACATACTCATGTACACCGCCCTCCCCCCCCACACACTTCCATCAAATAATAGAACATCTTCAGCAGTTCAGAAACCTATCTGATGCCCTCTCATTGGTACTATCACTTCCCCTAGGGAGGATAATGACTATTTTTATTTCTATCAGGAGAGATTAGTTTTCCCTAATCTGGAATTTCTTACATTTTCCATTCCACATTGTATCTGTCTTTTGTGTGTAGCTATTTTTCTTATTGCTATGTTGTATTCAATTCCATAAATATGCAAACATTTATTTCTCTATTCAACTGATAAAAGTATTTGGGATCAGGTTTAGTTTTGTAGTACTGTATATAAAGCTTCAAAGAAGTAAGTGTATGGGGCGCTCAGTCGGTTAAGGGTCTGCAATGGGGAGCCTGCTTCTCCCTCTCCCCCTGCTTGTGCTCTCTCTCTCAAATAAATAGATAAAATCATAAAAAAAAAAGAAGTAGGTGTGTATGTCTTTCAGTGGGCATATGTGCTATACTCATATCTGTTAGATGTTCCATTATGAAAAATTCAGGGTCATAGGTTATGAATATACTTAATGCTAAAGTGTTTTCTGACATGATTGTGCTAATTTACAATCTTACTGGCATTGTCCAAGAGCTCAGTTATCAGGTTTTTCCATACTCTCATCAAAAGTTAGAATGTCCTGTCTTTTGAATTCTAATTAATCTGGTATTTGTGTAGCAGTATCTCATGTTGGTTTTAATTTGCATTTGCTAAAGAAAAGTTAAACTGAAACAAAGTTCTACTGAAAGATAAAGTTACACTGAAAACAAGTTTATATGTTTATTGACCATTGAAATAGTATTTTTCTGAACGCCTTTTTCTCTCTCATTTTATTATCTTTGCTTTTTTTTCTCATGTACATTAGGGTTTTTAAAATATGTTTTTACACAGCAACAGATAGATGTATTAGAAAAAAATGCATGGAGTTTTCAGAAAGGGATAATAATACTCATGACTTGTTCTCATTCTCTTAGTTGCATAGTTTCATGAAGAGAATTTCTTGACTGTAATCCATTGGTTAATTTTGATTTTTTTCACAGATAATGCTTTTGACATTCTATTTAAGAAAACCTCATCTGAAGTTACTACAAGTTTATAAAGATATTCCTCATGTTTATTTCTGTAAGCTTTATTGTTATAGATTTCTGTTTTAAGTTTACCAAATATCTGAAATTAATTTTTGTGTGCAGTAAGAGTTAAAAATAAAGGTTCATAGTTTTCAAACAAGGATGGCAATATACCCAGTGCAAACTACTGAAACTGAAATGAAATGGTAACTGTTGTAAATCAGGTGACCATATTTTCAGGCTCTGTGTTGGTATTGTCTGTTCTGTTCCATTGGTTTCTCTATCCTTACTTCCTACATTGTTTTAGTTATTATAGCTTCATTATATGTCAGCAAACCTGATCCTTTAAATTCTCCAAATTTGTTCATATTTAAGATTACCCTTTACATTTTAGAATCTCTTTCTCAAATCTCAGATCTTTAAAAAAGTCATTATTGGGGTTATTTTCCCCCAATAGACAGACCATACAGATGGAAATCTATTCAGAGTGGGTTTTAAGCATTGTTCGGACTTGCATGTCTGTATTTCCTCTTAGAGCTAAGAGATAGCCCATGCAAGATGTACCCATTTTGCATCTCTATTGAATATCCAAGATATTTCCCAGGTTCCCTAGGGCTTCATGTGCTCTGGATCTCATCCTCTGTCTTACAAGTAGCTCATGGCTGCTGAGTATTTTGTTTCACCCTTAGCCTCCCCATACTTCTTTCTGCTGGAGTTCTTTCCTCTCCTCTAGCGGAGCCTCATACTATTCTACCCTCTCTTGCCTTGGCTATCACCGTTCCCTCACGCTGGAGCTGATAAAAAATGGCTGGAAAGAACACGCCTTAGCCAAATGATGAAAACCTGCTACACATTTTCATGAGTGACTGGTCTGTGAACTCTGCTTCCCAATATCATCCTCTGAAAACCAAACTTTGTCCCTATTTCTGTGTTTGTGTCAATCAGTTTCAGGGCAGCAGGAATAGCAGGAAATGATGCAGTCATGGCTCCCATGTCCCTTAAAACTAGAAGTACAAGAGAAGCTATTAAAAAAAAAAATGAAAGTACTGAATTTTCTGCTTTTAATAAAAGAAAAAGGTCATAAGAAGCATACAGCATCCAGAATAAGCTTGGGATAGGGAGGAGTGAGCAATCAGTGATGAGCAGGAAGAAAGATTTTCCTGACTAGAAGAGGTAAATGAGCAAGAGAAAATAAAAAACACAGACATACTCTCTACCAAGCTGTATAAAGAAAAACATGAAATGCAAATGGATCACAGACCTGGGTCTGTTGTGTTGATGAAAGGAATCAACACCTTTACATTGCTCTTTTCTTTTTCTTTTTCTTTCTTTCTTTTTTTTTTTTTTTTTTTTTTTTTTTTGACATACAGGAAGAGTTTCCTTGCTATCTCTGGTTCACAAGCAGGGCTTCTACCAACCGTCTTATTCCCTGTAGCTTTCTGAGGTATCACAGTGCAAATGCTTAAAGCATGACATGTACATGTGAAGACCCAAGCCCTTTCTGTATACAAACCAACTGAGTCTGGAAGTTACAAACCCTATCATGCCTCATTCTTTGCATTCTGTGACCCTGCTACTCAAATCGTCACAGAGTGGGCCATTTCTGCAGGACTGTAGACACGTGAGCCACCTGCTGTATTTCATATCTGCCCACCACTGAACAAAGTACTTGATAAGGAGACTACTCATGAGCAGCTTATTAATTGTACACGGCACCCAAAGACTGCAAACCAACTTAGTCAAATACCATTACCAGAGATGTCCTCTTGACAGCATGTTTAAAGGAGTGACATTTAAAATTGGAGATCCTGGGACACCTGGGTGGCTCAGTCGCTTAAGCGACTCTTGGTTTTGGCTCAAGTCATGATCTTGTGGTGGTGAGATGAGCCCAACATGGGGCTCCGCACCCAGAGTGGGTTGGCTTCAGATTCTCTCTCCCTCTGCTTCTCTCCCCACTCGCACTCTTCCCCTCTGCTTCTCTCTCTCTCTCTAAAATAAATAAGCAAATAAAATCTAAAATCGGAGATCCTGAACACCAAAGAAAGACTAAAAGGAAACTTTGAAGAAAAAAAACTTTCTAGCAAGGAAATTCAAGATTCTTATCCCCTTGGCTTTAAAGTTCATTTTGGAAGTTAAAAGAAATATAATTTTAAAATATTCAAATGTTATTGTTAAATATTAACCTTTTACATTAACTTTTAATTGTGTGAACTAAGCAGTTGGATTAAGGTTTTAAATCAACATTTTCTGTTTTTATTATTTTCAGATTAGATATTCAGATATGAAGATAACACTTTTTTAAAAGCACCTCAAATAACTTGAATGAGAATTTTAGATCCCTACAACCTAATTAAAAACCGAGAATAAAGCTGAATTAACGTCAGTGTTTCCTTCCAAATGGGAAATTAAGGCTAACTCAGTAGCAATTATCTCCTGGTATTGTGACCAATGGCATCAGGCAAAACTATATTACTTTAACGATGTAAGATTATTAGCAGGCTCTATTTGTATAAAGGTAGAAAACAAATGTAGACAATATCTCCTGAGCTGACTGTTGCTTGGCTCTACGCTAGCTTCTTTCCCGCTGATTTACAATTCTTCTATTCTCCAATATATTAAATTTGTTTCTTAATACATGTTAATTCAGATAAGGGTAATTTGTATTCTATACAGAATAATGGTAAGGGCTGTAAAGTATGCTCGGCTGTCATAGCAAAGTAATATTAATGTGCTTGTAGGTATTTGTGTGTGCGTGTATGTGTGTGTATGTATATATATTTCCAATTTTCTTAAAAGAAATAAAATGAACATTGAGAAGGATAGCAAGGGAAGGCACAATTTTGGTATCTCAGAAGCAGATAAAATATTTCAAGAACACATGAACTATTTTCTGCATCAGTAATAGTGGGAGGTTGACTAATGTACCAGAAAGAAGGCCACTGGGATTTGTCAACATGGAAGCTACTGGTGATCAAAAACTAATAATCTTGGTGAAAAGGGGAAGATGAAACTCAACGTGCAGGGGTTTGAGAAGAGAATGAGAGGTGAAAGAAACGAGAGCAATTAAAGTAACTCTTTAAAGAAGAGAAAATTGTGTTCCCTTTCTTCTCTGGCACTTTGAAAACCTAAGACACAATTAGAGGCAGTTTGGAGCAGTACAACTTCAGAAATGAAGAAGTAGATTTATTATTGAAGCAGAATTTTAAGATAGAGGAATTGGAGGCCTTCGGTGTGTATCTACCAGTACTAGATAAGGAGAAACATTTTGTAAGACTTGTTTCTTTGTGGGGACAAGAAATTGACTAAGTAAAGGCCTTCTTTGGTTCTGTTTTTATCTGACCTACCCTATGTAACTTTTAAAATAGCTGCTTGTCTTCGCTAAAATAGGCTTTAGGTTTAATTTGTTCATAACTTTCCTCTAATTCATCTCTCAGGCTTTTTCGGGGTTGCAGGGAGAGGGAGGAGAAAGTAAAACTGATTCTGAATCAAAATGAAACAATGATTTTCACAAGGAAATGTATCAAAAAAAGAAGTGTTATTTCTTTGACCCCCTTTGTTTCTTACCCGCCTAAGGCAGAGAGAAATTAACCATTCTCCTAGAAGACAATGAGCTTAGCTGTTAGTCTACTGGGGTTACTTAAGAAGAAAAAAATCTTTATCAAACAATCTGCAAGTCACTCAGCCAGGATAAGGTTTGTTTATCACTTAAAGGTTCCTATTTTATTTCTCACTTACTGTATCCCTCAGCATTAATAATGGGTCAGGATTGGTGCATTTTTCTCCGCCTTGATTTAAGTATTTTCTAAAGTGAATATCTTTAATGAGGTTGACTTGAAGGCATGTGGTATGTACTCACATTATCCTAAGGGCTTATGGATGTTAACATGTATTTAGGATTTGTTTCCTTTTCAGTGATGGAATCTGATCCACATTTTAAGTGTGTGGGTTTGGGACAGATGAAGGCAAAGCCGCCTGAGGTTAACATTGCCTGCAAAACACGAGGTCACTCCACGCCCCCTCACAGCCCAGTCACACTCTCTATTGAATTTAGGAGTGAACTCTTGAGACAGAATTAAAGCATCATCCTGTCATGCCTCATCATCTATTCATAAATGTCACACTTAGATTTTGAGGGGTAGAATACAGTTTGGAGAATCTGATATCACAGATGTCGGTCTTCGTCCGCATCCATTACTGATATGACTAAGGATTTCTGCCTATTTCATTGTAAACAATGACAAAATCTCATTTCATTTCTAGTTTTTCATACTTTAAGGTGATGTCTCAGGAGTCTTATTTTATCTTTTTAAATATGAAAATTCTTCTTATTTAAGGGAAAATCAATGTTCCCTAGTGCTCAGGAATGAGATGATTATTTGTCATAATTCTAAACAAAAAGATAGGATCGTTTAAACGGGAATCCAAATGTCTGAGAAGAATATTAGCATTCAAACTATAACCACAGCTTTTTACTGTTATCAGAGCTGATCAGTTAACAGAAGTGGGTCGTTAGACCCATAGCTAGGGCTTTCATTAATGCACAAATAAACCAAAATAATATTAATATTTCCACACTTGCCTAAATGCATGTAGAAAATAGTATTCAAACACTGACTTCTCTTTTCTACATTACTAAATTGTCCTAATCACATGTTGAACTTTCATGTACTAATATAAACACACTGGGGAAAGAAAACATAGGAGGCAAAAACTGAATTCCTAGTTGGTCACTGAGTGGAATCAGGGACACCAGCTCTTACGTAGTCAGATGGATATTCTCCACGTCTTTTCTAATTTCTTTTTGCACACTTCTTACCCCTTCTTAGCAGGTGGCATAGTCCCTACTTTCTCTTGATTGTCCTCCTGTCTCTTTGGCTGCTCCTTCTTCCTACCCTATTTGCCTTCATCCCTGCTCAACTAGAAACTATGAGCCAACCTTAATGTCACACCCAACTTGCAAGAAAAACAGATCCTATGGATTCCATTTTCTCACAATCTAGAGTTTCACCTCTTCTTTATTTCACTATTTTGGCCCAAATCACCAAAATCTGTTGTCTGACCACTATAACTGCTGTTTTTTATTGACGTCCCCCAAGGAACTCACCCTTTTCATAGCCACACACTGTCAATGTTGTTGGTTCTTTTTTTGTTTTACTGTCAATGTTTATTGAGTAATATTTTTATCATCCCTGTGCTTATAATAGTGAAAGAGCTTCATATTTGAAAAAAATCCTTTAAATTATCATATCTGTTATTAATATAATAATCTATTTTATGGCTATCATTCCATACTATAATTTTCACTGCATACCTTCCCAGCATTTGTTCACCCTCGTCATCCATTTGTATTCATGATCTAGTCTTACAGGTATTCCTTGGGGGAAAATACCATATGTTCTTTCTGGACTCAAGGATTGCTTTACTTACTATCTTAAATAGCATTTCTGTACTTTTATATTGACTAATTCTGATTTGACATTTAAGTATCTGCTTAAATGTTACTTTATAATTAAGCATGTATTGATCTCTAAAGTCGATTGAGTGGCCAGAGTATATGCACTCACGGCATGCTGCATTTTACATGCTCTAAAACTTATAACACACTTCATAACTTATTTGACTGTCTAGCACACTACAGTGTGAACTCTACAAAAGAAGGGATGATATGCCTGGTGCACAAGAGTGTTTCCAGCATAGCTTTAGTGCATGCCGCATAGGAAAAGATCAACTGATGAATCAATACACTTTGCCTTAGAATTCACTTAACTTTTGGAAGACATGAAAATGCAATTGAAATTAATTCTCCCAATGAATTAATAACTGTTCTTTATGGTAAGAAGTATTTTTTATCTCACAAAAATCTCTATTTGCTGTATGTCGGTATTATCTCAGGATAAGGTAATTTATTAGTTTTAAAAATCAGGAAAACATACAAGAGTATGTGTAAGGGCATGAAACATTCTGGAATGAACACACCAGTCTATGGCTGCTTTTTAAAATGAGCTTACACGAGCAGAAGAATGGATAAAGAAGATGTGGTTCATATACACAATGGAATACTACTCAGCCATCAGAAAGGACGGATATCCACCATTTGCATTGACATGGATGGAACTGGAGGGGATTATGCTAAGTGAGATAAGTCAAGCAGAGAAAGATAATTATCATATGGTTTCACTCATATGTGGAACATAAGGAATAGCATGGAAGACATTAGGAGAAGGAAGGGAAAACTGAAGGGGGGGAAATCAGAGGGGAAGACAAACCATGAGAGACTATGGACTCCGGGAAACAAACTGAGGGTTTCGGGGGGGGGGGAGGATGGGTTAGTCCGGTGATGGGTATTAAGGAGGGCACATATTGCAATGAGCACCGGGTGTTATACGCAAATAATGAATCATGGAACACTACGTCAAAAGCTAATGAAGTAACATAACATAAAATAAATAAATAAATAAAAATAAATAAAATGAGCTTACATGAAAATAGTGGCTTTAAACAATAAAAATAAACTCAAATGACCAAGATAGTGAGAAGTGAAAACAGAAATTGGAAACAGGAAAGCAAAGGGATGAAAAGAAAGAAAACAAACTTTAAAAATTGACATTATGGGAAACTCTGAATAAGACTGAGATTCTCAGAATGTCTCAGGAATTAGATGAGCCAATTTCCTCTGAAATTGTGGGGTGCCTATGAAGCTAACAATAGGAGAAATCATGTATCTGTAAAAACAGAAAGTAGATCCATGAGAGTTTTCATTATACCTTCACAATGGTAAATTTCCCCCTCTCCCTTTGACAGCAGACTGTGAACTTTCTCTGTGGAGAAATGAATTCAACCAGACAGACTCAAAAGAGGTCTGAGATTAAAGCTGAGATCAAACTAGATTAAAGCTACTATACTTTAAACATGGAAATAATTATAAAGTCTATCTTCTGAATAAAAGTGAGAATTCTTCCCAAGACACTGTCTGCCACTAGCTATAAGAACCTATAAGAACATGGTAGTCAGGCTTAAAAACATCACACAGGAGGCTAAAGTCTCCCTCTCAGGAACACTCATCAGCTTAAGGAAACAAAACAAAACAAAACAAAACAAAACAAAACAAAACCTGAAAGACACTCACTTTTATTTTTTTTAAAGATTGATTGATTGATTTTAGAGAGGGGGGGGTGCACAAGTGGGAAGAAGGGCTGAGGGAGAGCGAGGGAGAATCCCAAACACACTCCCCACTGAGCGCCTAGCCTGCTGCCCTGAGGACCTAGGACCTCAGAAATCATGACTTGAGTGGAAATTAAGAGTCTACTTCTTAACCAACTGAGCCACTCAGGTGTCCTGCTACTCCCTTTTTTAGATATCCTTTCTATAATGGACTAGAAGGATCACTCCACAGGACCAAAACCAAACCAAAACAAAGCAAAACAATCAGCAAATCCCATCAACCTGCAAGAGCTTCCAATGAACTTAAATATAATCTTATTCTTAAATATGAGGAGAGAGCCAAGACTTACCCACATTTGCAAGAAACCTCTAACATGAAGCACAGATACCAAAGCAAGCAAACCCATAAAAGGAATCCAGAGAAAGAGAGAATTCAGGGAACTTAAAAAAGCAAAAGAATTGGTAAATAAATAATAGTAACATCATGAAGAAAAGAATATTTATAGGATAAGTAATCCATACAAAACACTAGTAGACTCTACAAAGGGATAGTAAAAAAGACTTGCATAAGATTTTCTTCAAGTAATAAAATTGCTAAGGTAGCTGAAAGTACTGAGAGCAGAGTTACACTTCTTGAGGAAAGTTAAGGTATTTTTTATTGAAGACATATGAAAAATTAGGCAAACAGGAAACAAGTCTCTTATTAATTCTAGGGAAAACAAATTATACATGTAAGGGAATAAAATCATAACATGATAGATTTGCATCTATAAGCAGTAATTACCAGATCTTTATAATGTTAACATGTAATACTGAAGTCGCACAAAATTATAACACAATTATAATATAAAATACATGGGGGGGTGTAGGTGTGAGAACAGACACAAGGGAGTTAGTTGTATTTTTCCTTAGTAGGAATCCTTAGTTACCCTAAAACTATGTCAAAAGAGGTAAGCCAAAAAATGTAAACATATTATTTTTGAGAAATGGAGACAAATTCAAAAGGAGGAACTAGAGATTATCAAGCCTTTGCCTCTGGATAATGGGAATCAGAATGATGAGAGATATGACAGTCCTGAGTTTTTCATTATCTGTTGGGTAGAACTCTATTTGAAAGATGAAAATTTATACCTCTGATATGAATGTTTATAAACAAAGGAAAACACTTCACATCTAGGTATTCTTTTTTTTTTATTTTTAAGATTTTATTTATTTATTTGTCAGAGAGAGAGAGGCAGGCAGAGGGAGAATTAGGCTCTCCACTGAGCAAGGAGCCCCACACAGGACTCAGTCCCAGGACCCTGGGATCATGACCTAAGGCGAAGGCAGATGCTTAACCAACTGAGCCACCCAGGTGTCACTGTGCCCAGGTATTCTAAAAAGCCTTGCATACAGAAGCATATCATGACAAGCTTTACTCTAATCCTAAGTAAACACATGCTTACTCAGGACTCAGGTAAAGAAATTAATGAGATTTCTCTTTGACTATAAGGATTGGAAATTTTGTGTATTTATTTCCCTGAAATTATCTTCAATAATTAATAAGTAACACAATTTTAAAAACAACTGTTTCTATTAAAATATATTTTATACCCATATACATATAAAAAGGTGATGAAATGAATCAAAATGAGGTATGATTTTCCTAATACAATAAATGTAATTCTTTTTAATTGTGATGTTAGTGCCATGGAATTATGCATAACCTGGTGCTTTGAGCATAAGTGAAGACATTCTAAGCAAGATAACTTATTTCCTTTGTTCTATAAGAACTGGCAGATATACCAATATGCATGAAAAAACAAGTTTGGTGGGTTTTCTTAGATTTATTTATTTATTTTGAAAGAGAGAGCTCAAGCGGGGATGGGGCAGAAGGAGGGAATCTCAAGTAGACTCTAATTCTTTCAAGAAATATGAAGTACTTGAAATATCCTGTATTTGTTAAACAGTTCCACTGGATGCAAAACAATTTTTTAGAGTTATTCTTTTAGATATTGCATCTTTTGTATCTCAGAAGACTTGTGCAAAACGCAAACTCAGTAAAGTATATGGCTATCATTTTGTGATTTTTAACTCCTGTGGCCAGGACACATAAAGGACACTGAGATGTGAGAAGAGAAAGGCAAATGGCTAGCAAACTCTGAGCTTGAAGTATGATACTGCAGTGATTTTCCTGTTTTTTTGTTTTGTTTTGTTTTGTTGTTTTTTTTAATCTCCCGTTTTATCTTCCATATTCACAAAATTAAGCCTGAGAGTACTCAATCCAGAAAAACCATCAAAAATAGACAAAATTCAAAAAATAATAAGAAGAAGACCCGGTGCCATAAAACCTCTAAAACAAAACAGTCAGCATAGTTCTGGGAGAACCATATCTCCTCTTAGAACAGGCAGAAATAGGCAGACATCTTAAACTCAACATGAATTACCATAAGTTTCATTTTCTCTGGCCCACCATCCCATGGCACAGAGGCAAATAAGGTCCAACATCTCCCACACCTCTACCCAGCAGCAAAAGATGCACCTGTCCCCATGCCCCATGACTGTCCACCTAATGACATAAATATCTCAATCTAGCTACTCATGGTCAGCCACCCAACAGCAGAAGATCATCCAAGCCAGGCATTTCTATACCCCCTCCCCCACTCACGTCAGGAGGCAACAGCAGTAGTTGTGTCCTTCTTCTGAGGGCACTGACAGAGCTATAGTGAGAAGCGGCAGGGGCCCAGTCACTGGAGAACAGGCCAGGGGACATGATCTCTGTTCTGCAAGTCCATCTCCTCCCCATCTACCAATACCTGGTGGCCAAGGAAAGCACCTTTCTACCAACAAAGATGGAACTAGCATGGACCCAGTAGGTTGCTCCAGTGAAACCCTAAGAGCAAAGCTGACCAGAATAACATTGCAATCCCACAGAATGCTGAATTACAATTACAGCTTACAAAAGTATTCCCAAACCTACCCATGAAACCTAATACAGGAGACAGTCCACCAGGATTGAAAGAGAATCTAGTCTCCTAACTTAATTTCTAAACTGTCAACGATATCGTAAATAGCCAATTGTAATACCAAGAACCATTAAATGACAAAAGGAATGAGGAACGACAGTCAACTGAGCTCATACTGAAATGAATCACAGGAGTCAGGTAATGGAACTATGTGACAAATATTTCAAAGCAGCCACGAAAAAATTACTCGACAATTACAAATTCTATTAAAACAAAGTGAACATAATAAAAAATAAAGAGAAAAAGAAAAAAATGTAAAAACAAGTAGACAATACCGACAAAGAAATTAAAATTTGATATATATATAGATATATTTATATATATATACACATATATATACACACACACATATATGTAATAGAGCTGATATAATAGAACATTTACACACACATATATATAATAGACCTGAAAATAATTTTTAAAAAAAGCTCATTGGGTGGGCTCCATAGCAGAGTGGAGATGACAGGGCAGAGTCAATGAACTTTTGAGTAAAGATCAATAGAATTTACTCAATCTGAACAAGAGAGAAAAAATAGTTAAAAGAAGAGGGAAGGAAGGAAAGAACAAATTTTCAGGAATCTGTGGGACTGAGAGTAAATCTAACATTTTATTGTTTGTATTATTGGCATCATAGGCTGGTAACAGAAAAAGAGTGAGGCTGAAAAGTTATTGAAAGAAGAGCTGAAAACTTGCTGTATTTGGCAAACAACATAAACCTAAAGATTCATGAACTTGAGAAAATCCACGTAAAATAAGCCCAAATAAATCCGTGCCATGCCAAGTTATCATTAAACTTGTGAAAAATAAAGACAAAGATAAAATCTTTGAAATGGCAAGAGATTAATGACTTTACCTATAAGAAAAAGACAAAAAAAAAAAAAGTGGTATCATGTTTTTCAGAGACTGGAAGTAAAGGAATCATCAACCCAAAATTCTATATCCAGAAAAAGTATTGTTCAGGAATGAAACAGAATTCAGGCATTCTCAACCAGTGTTGTGGAGGGAGGAAGAGAATTATTAGGAAGAGATTTATCTATCATCATTAATGGCAAAAGGAATCTCTCAAAATAGAAAGGAAATAACAAAAGAGGCTCAGAATGTTTAAAAAAAAAAGTAAGTAGAGATAAAGAGAATAAATTTTTCTTCTCCATAAATTTTTAAAAACTTCATTAGATTTTTGAAGCAAATATTCTAAAATCTAATGTGGTGCCCCGTGAAAACAAAGGAAATATTTAGGACAATTATATTTTTTCAGTGAGGAGGGTAAGGGACCTAAATGAAAACAGGGGTTTAATATTTTATTTAGAGAAGTAAAACAATATGCTGTACAGCATATTATAGGGTGTGATATTGCACACATATACTGTAATACCTAGAGCAAGAAATAAAAATACTTGAACATACTAGAAATACATCAAGACAGAATCTTTTTTTTTTTTTTAAGATTTTATTTATTTATTCGACAGAGATAGAGACAGCCAGTGAGAAAGGGAACACAAGCAGGGGGAGCGGGAGAGGAAGAAGCAGGCTCATAGCTGAAGAGCCTGATGTGGGGCTCGATCCCATAACGCCGGGATCACGCCCTGAGCCGAAGGCAGGCGCTTAACCGCTGTGCCACCCAGGCGCCCCCCAAGACAGAATCTTAAAAATGTCTAAGTAACCTAAAGGAAGGCAAAAAAAGAAAAAAAAAAAGGGAGAGAGAAAGAGTGAGAGAAAATACTGAGAAACAGAAGATAAAATTCAAAACTGGGAATAAAGAGCTCTTGATATTCAACATTTTTTTTAAATCCAGTTAGAATATGCACAAAAAACACGAGAAGATGTTTCACTGAAGAAAATCTATAGATGGCAAATAAGCACAGGAAAAAGCATTCAACGGCATTAATCATGAGATAATGCTAATTAAAATCAGGTACCAACACACACCTACCACAGTGGCTTACAACTGTGATAATATCAAATGAGGACGTGGTAAAACTGGATCACTTATACATTCCTGGTGGGATTGGAAAATGGTACAGCCACTCTAGAAAACTATTTGGCAGTTTCTTCTAAAATAAAAATTCATCTACCATATTACCCAGCAATTGCAAACTTGGGCACTTATCCCAGAAAAATAAAAACGTCTGTCCACACAAAAACTGTACGCAAGTATTCATAGAGCTTCGTTTGTAATAGGCAAACATTGGAAGCAATCCACATTAAACTGTGACACATCCTATTCAGCACCAAAAAATGCGTTAAGTAATCCATACATGCAACCTGGATGGCTATCAACAACATCATGCTGAATGGGGGGAAAAACCAGCATTAAAATATTACATACTGTGTGATTCCATTTATATAATATTCTTGAAACGACAAAACTATGGAGATAAAACAGATTAGTGTTTTCCAGGGGTTCTGGTTGGCCTGGTGGGGACAGGAAGGAGACAATGGTAACTGTGACTATAGAAGTGTAGTATGAGAGAGCCTCAGGGTGTGGGAAAAGTTCTGTATCTTGATGTCTAGTTGTTTCCATGAAGCTACACATGTATTAAGAAAGCATAGAATTACGTACACACACACACACACAACATATACATAAATGAGTGTGGACATAAATGGTGAAATCTGAGTAAGCTTACTGGTTTCTACTAACTTAAATTTCCTGGTTTTGTCAATGTGCTATAGTCGTGCAAGTTCTCAACAGAGGGGGAGGAATAGTGAACACAGAACCTCCCTGTACATTTCTCTGCAACCTCCTATGAATCTATATCGAAATTTAAAAATGATTAAAACAATATAAGGACGGGCTACATAATTTTTAATGATTATGTAAATAGGATGATGAAGGTATAAAACTGAAGCATATAGGGAAGTCAGCAGCAGGACAGACTGAGCGCTATGACAAATTACCAAAAATTCTCAAAATACAGGATTTTTTAAGAAAAACAGAGCTCAGAGAATTTATTACAAGCAGACCCATGCTATGTCATGTTAAACAGAGTCTATCAGACCAAAGGAAAATGGTGCTGTAGAGACAGCAAATCTACAAAAAGCAAAGAGGAGCACTAACTTGGTAAATATGGAACTTAATTAAAACAAGTTTTTCCATTGGTAAATTTCCTTAATAGGCAATTAAAACAAATTGATTGCTTAGAGAAAAAAAATAATTATAATGATTGCTTTGTGGAATTTATAATTTATGTAGAAATAAAACATATAATTGCTATTGTACAAAGAGCCACAGGAGAGGTAGAAATAGAAAATCATAAGTCATTTATGTTACACATGAAATAGTATAATATTGTAGCAGGTTAAAATGTGTAAGTTAAAGATATGTTATAAACCTTAGGCAAGATTTTTTTAAAATGCAAATTAAAATAAAAAGAGGTACAATTCATAAGCCTATAGCAGAGATTAAATGGATTATTAAAACTATGCAGCTTGTCTACAGAAGCAAAGAGGATAAAATAAAAACAGAACAGACCACATGAAAACTCATCACATATCAATATAATAGCCCCAAAGTCAACCATATTCATGATTACAGTAAGTTTAAATTATCTACTCACAATTAGAAGTCAGAGACTTTAGACTAGATAAAACAGCAAGACTCAAATATATCCTGAATTAAAGAAATATTTTTTAAACATAAAGGTGCAGTTAGGTTGAAAGGAAAATAATAGAATATATTATTCCATGCAGGAACTCTTCACAGGAGAGCTGGAGAAATGATATTAATATGAGACAACCTAGATGTCAAAGCATGGAATACGACAAGGGCTAAAGAAAAATGAAATAGTGTTTAGGTGGCCGGTGACACAGGTGGCAAAGAATTGCACCAAGAGTAGAACAACAAGCAGGACAGAGTTTATTCACTCTCCAGGGGAGGAGAGGGGACAGACATCAAGAGAGATATTGCCTGGAGTTTCTGTCAGACTGGGCCTTTTAGGGGGTTTTGAAGGATGTGAGAGCATTGCAGCTTTGCCCATGGTGGGGCGGTGTATGAAGGGGGTGGAGGTCTGGCCAGGTAGAGCAGAAGGTGGCAGGTTTTCCGGGGGGCTCTGTCTGGGTCTCCTCTGGGATGTGGGTTGTGGGCAGGCTAGAGAAGAGTAAGTTTTATAGCTGGGGTTTATTTTCTGAGAATGGAGGACACTGTGACCTAGAAAAACAGACTTAGGGCCAAGTGCAAACACCTGTGAATTTTGTCTGTAAGTGGGGGTGAGGGGTGGGAGAGGTGCAAGGGTGTGGACCTTGAATAGATTCCTTCCAGATAAGTTGATAAAGTGGTCCAATGATCAAAAAGATTAAACAATGGTAACAGAATATGTTTCCAATTAAAAACTTTAATATACAAACAAAACAAAATGTTGACAGAACTAAAATTAAGGTTAGAGAAATCCTCACTTTTTGTGAGGGACTTAACAATCTTTCACATGTTTACACCTAAGCATCAAGGTACATGAAAGAAAAGCTGAGCGAAATGTGAAGAGAAACAGAATCACAATTATGATTGGAGACTACAACACCACTTTCCTAATAGTTGACAGAACAAATAAACCAGAAACTAATAACGATATAGAAGAACTGAATGTAACTGTCAATATTTTTAGTAATTGATATCATTTTTTATACTAGAAAACAAAGTCTCAAATTTATAAGCTTCTGCCTTAAAAGAAGAAAAAATATTAAGACCAAATTAAACCCAAGCCAAGGGACATTAAGAAACTAGTGAAATAGAAAACAGGATAGCAACAGAGAAAATAAATCAATCCAAAATCTGGTTCTTCTGAGAAATCTTTTGTCAGACTCAGAAGATAAAATTTCAGGTATTGAGAATGAAAGATGAGATATGACTATAAATAATACAGACATTAAAAATATAATAGAATACAATTAACAACTTTGTGGCAAAGCATTCCATATATTATACAAAACTTACCATAACTAACTAGGATCTATTGAAGGAAGGTAAGGATGGCGTGACATTTAAAAATCAATTAATATGGATTATTATATAAACAGACCAAAATATAATACTTCATGCCTTATTCATGATAAGACTATCTTAGCTAACTGAAACCTAGGGGAACTTCCTTAACCTAAACAAAGATACCGAACAAAAACAGTGTACATCATCCTAAATGATCAAATACTGAATGATTCTCTTCTAATATTAGGGATAAAGCAAAGATGTTCACATTCATCAATTTTATTCAACATTATATTACAAGACACAGTGCAATAAGCCATAAAAAATAATCATATAGATAAGAAATGAGGAATTGAAACTGCCCAGCTAAGATGTTCTTGATTTCTTGACCCAATGGAATCTTATAAACATAACAGAAATATTGTTTAACACCATCAAAATTTTAAGTGGTTTGTTATTCAGTAAAGAAAACTTAAATATAAATTTCTGAACAGGAAGCTATGATAACATCCCAGGGAAACTACGATGGTGACTTGGAAAAGTTGTTAACAGTGATCTACATGTGGACATATATTTTGAAAATGGGAGATGTCTGAGGCTAGGGAAGCAGTTGAATATAGAAGATAGGATTTCACGAAGGATCTCTGGTTGATAGGTAGACATTTGAAAGTCATCAGAAATTATATGGTATTTAAAGCCATAAGAATGGATGAGCAAAACTATGGTAGTGAGTTTAATTACACAAAGGGAGAAATTTAATAATCCTTGGCATTTCTTATGGAAGAGCTGAGAGATGTGTAATAACAAAAGGTAGATACTGAGAAGTCAACAAGGCTAAAAGAAACCAGATTTTTTTAAACAACAAATGAAGCAAATAAAATTGGAAGCCAAAGTGATCACCAAAATTAGACTATGCTGAATTAAAGGAAGAACCCAAAATCGAAGAGCTTTTAACATGGAAGTCACTGGTAACTAGGTCAAAGTCAGTTTCAGTAAAGTGGTAAGCAATATACCGATTGGAGTTAACTTACAAGAGGCTTGCACAGTAAAAATTAGACTAGTATAGACAACTATGTAGACATACTTGGCACACAGGGAAACAGGGAGGGAATGGGTCGAGAAAATATTTTTCTCTTCTTTTTGAAATAATATTGAAGAAAAAAGACATACCATTTCATTATAAAAATAATCCAGTAACAAAGGAAAATGGAAAAAAATGTAACAGAAAGAGTGTGAGATTAATCTACTTTAAAATTATAATTCATGAGTGAGATTTAATTTTGAGCTGACACATTCATATGAGTTGAAGAATAAAGTCAATCTTTTTCCATTACTGAAAGAAAGTAAATCTGATTGTTTTGACACTATAGATTGCTGATTAGTTTATAAGGTAGATATTTTTCATATGTTAAATGAAATAAATCTGTAAATTTACATACTTAAAAAATTGTATGTAAAATATATGATAATATAAACATTTACAATATACAGTTTGCATTATATGGAAATTTAAAAAATATATTGATTTTCTAAAATTTTAAGTACATTGTGTTAAGCAGGACTTCTTTAAAAGTGTAATAAGTATATTTCTATTATTTCTCCTCAAATTTTTTATTACATTTTTATATCACTAACATTAATATTTTTTATAGATGAAACTTAGAGCAATATATTCTAATCAAAAAAATTTTACTTTCTTAACATTACACACAATAATGGATGATCTCTTCTTTCAGGATAAGTTAGAAATTATGTAATATACATTGACATGTTACTTGAAATGTTTTGGTTAAAAAACAAAATTATGCTTCCAGACTCTAAAGAATAAGAAATTCTTTTCATAGCGACATGATTTTACTTATTATTATTATTATTTTTTTAGGAATGACGATGTAATTTAAAAACTATCAGCAAAAAATCATTTTTGAGGAAGGAAATTATGTGAGTTTCAGTATATTGACTTTATAGGCAGCCAGAGAATTGAATGATACTAAAGTAAATGTCATATATTTACTACTCTTCATGTAAAATATAACAGTTTCAGAAATTATATTACAATAAAAATATAAATGGACTTAATGATAATTTATTACTGCAGCAGTATATATTCTTCGTCCTATAGATATCAACTACTTGAAAACAGCAGATTCATTACTTTTTCAGTAGATGTAATTCTGAGAGTGAGGAACCATGGGAACATGCCCCACATGAAAAATATTATGCGCCTGGGGCACTTCCTGTTTGATTTTACTGCTAAACCTCTTCTTCCCCTGCAGAACCAGGATGTGGCCCAATATACAAATGGAACTTTAAAACAACAGCGTCAGCCATAGCCTGTTCACGCCGAAAGAATAGAGGCTCCACAAACCTGCAGGGCCCCAATTCCAAAGAGCACCAATGAGCTTCCTGGGTTGCCTGCCAATATCAACCAATCCGGAGGAGGCACTTTTTCTATCCAGCATCAGCTTAACAGAGGGCAGTGGAACCTTTGGGCAGGAACTTTCCCCATTTCTGCAGGGCCTCCCCTTTGTTAGGAGAAGCCATTTAATCCACTTTCCTGTGGTGCTGGAAGCCTTCTTCAGCTTGAGCTGTAGCCCCAGTGAAGCCTTGCTTGTGCCTTTGACTTTTGGGTCTGGCCTCCTTTCATTGTCGAGGCCAAACCCCGACTCCAGTAACACTTCCGATACATTTATACTATTCCTAGACGATCAAAAATGTTCATGTATGCCACTTCTACAAATTGTGCACAAATTATGTTAATAACTCAATTACCCCCAAAACTTTCTTCGAACTTAATCATCTTGAAATTAAAATTTAAACTAATATTTTTGAAGCGAGGCAAGAAAACGGATAAACAGATTTCAAGCATTAAATGACATTATCATAAATAAATATTGGTGTGAGAAAAAAGAATATTAGTTCAAGAAGAAAACTAAAAAAATCATTACTACCAACTGTTAAAGAAGAGCCTGTTTATTTCTAAAATAATTGTGAGCATGAAATCACTATGAAATTTAAATGTAATTAAGTATATTTAAAAATCATATGAGATTCAATGTAAAAATGCCAATTTTTACACTACAATATTATTCATCAATAGTTGAATTAAAATGAAAAAGTTTAGATATCAAATTAAAATTATGAAAGTCATAAAACATGAATTACTTATGCAAAATATCAAATATCATAGACCTGTGCTATAAAGTAAGTCTCAACAAATGCTGAAGATTTGTTCTCACAAAGAAAAAAATCTTTAAAAATATTGTATTTGGTTCAGAAGACAAGTCAACAAAGTGCCAACAAGGACACTTAAGAAATAAATTTTTCAAATGATAGTACCAGCAAACAAAACTTGAGTGAATATGATCAAGGGAAAAAAGGAACTGGATTAAATATACATTATTAGAACTTGAATAAACATAAATACTGCATATATAATTATAAATCAATGTTATGCTAATACAATGGAAAATATAGACAAAATAATCATATTCATAAAGAAAGTTACTAAAAGTGATTAAATATATAATATTCTGAATAATATTTTAATCATGATATATGGCAGTTAAATATATTTCAACACACTTTTCTGGATATTTATATATTATTTTACTCCTTTATTCTATCAAGATGACGCATATCAGCAATTTGTTTTCTAAACCTGAACCAATCACATGGTTGGTATAATCCCCTTGCAGTGTTTTACATTATTGTATTAATATTTTTAATATTATATTGGTTTTTTTATAGCTAAATGTATGTGTTATAAATCCGTAATTTTCATTTCTTGTAATATCTTTGTCAGATATTAGTATAAAATCTTGCTAACCCATTAAATGAGTTGGAAAATATTCTCTATTTCACAAAATATTGTTTAAAACAGTAACACTTTCAAATTTGTTTGGTAAAATTCACAAGTTAAAATCATTTGGATCTCGCCTTGAATTTGTTAAAAAATTTTAAAATATGAACTTAATTATTTTGATAATTAGAGTACTATTCATACTTTCAAATCCATCTTGTGTTAGATTAAGAAAGTTTTCTTTTCCTATAACCTTTTTCTATTTCATTTAAGATGTTAATGTTATTTGGTGTAAAATTATTCTTAATATTCACTAACTACCATTTTAATATTGGTATAATATTGTAACTTAGCCTCTGTCTTGCCTGATATCAATAATTGGTATTTAGCATTTTCCTTAATTTAAATATTTATCCTAATAATAATTAATAAAATATAGTAATCCATATTTTTTATTGCTTCTCTACTTTAGATTCCACTAGTTTTCACTCTAATCTTTATTATTGCCTTTCTCCTACATACTCTGGGTTTAATATCCACTTTTCATTCTACCTTCTTAATATGGAAGTACATCCACATCCATTGATATTGAACCTTTCTTTTATCATGTATGTAGCATTACAAACAAAGATTTTGTTAAACACTGTTTTAATTTTATCCCAAGAATTTGGTTATATGGTGCTTTCACTATTGTTTGGTTAATAATATTTTCTAATTTCTTTCATGATTTCCTGTTTGTTTCATATGTCATCTAGAAGGGTCATGTTTAATTTGTAAACTTTGGAAATTTTCTAGATACCTTATTTTTGCTGAAATGCTAATTCAATGTCAGAAAACATAATACTCTATGGCTTCAATCCTTTGAAGTTTATAAACATTTTCCATGCCCCAATTTATAATTTGTTTGCTATTTGTTAAATTAAGATAGATACCTGAAAAACATAAAATCTTAATTGCTGGGTATAGTATTCTATAAATAACAATTTCTTTTTCATTTCTTTTTTCTTTTCTTTTTTTTTTCTGGAGAAAGAGAGAGAAAAAGAATGAGGGTGCAGCAGAGAGGGACAAAGGGGGAGCGAGAGACAGAACTTAAGCAGGCTCCACGCCCAATGTGGAGCCCCACACAGGGCTGGTTCTCATGACCCTGAGATCACGAACTGAGCCAAAATCAAGAATCAGACACTAAACTGACTGAGCCACCCTGGCACCCCTATAAATAACAAATTTGCCAAGTGGATCATCAGACTTATTCAAATAGCCAATACACTACTTTTTGTCAACTTCTTCCCCAAATTCAGAGAAAATACAACTAAATCTGTAATTATGCTTGTAGAGTTTTCGATTTTTAAAAATCAATTACTTCTTTTACATTTAAAAGTCTGTTATTAGATGCATTTAATTTTTGGAATACTATATTCTACTGTAAATTCACACTATCATTCTAAGATTATTCTCTTTATTTCTGGTAATACTAAGCTTGATACAGCTGATTTTATATGTTTAATATTGGCCGTTCTTTCATTCTCTTATTTTCAAACTTGTCCGAGATTTTGTATATAAAGTTATATATATTAACGAGGACTTGCTTTGTTTTCCATCCTGACAGCCTCTGCATATTATATCCTTTGATGGGAGAATAAGGTAGGTACCTGAATCTAAGTTAAAATCAGATTAGAGGAAAAATTCTAATAAAAGGCAGACTTTCTTTTCAAATCCTGTTTTATTTTAATCTAGTTAAGGGATATTCAAAATATGTAAAACAGTAAAATAAAAGCTGTCTTTATTTAAAATTTTTTTTTGTTTTTTATTTGTATTTTCTGTAATTATTGACATTGTTGAGATTAAGTTTACCATCTTACTATTTCTTTTCCACTTTCCCCCTTCATGGTGTTTTCTATTTTCACCATCTGTTCACTATTATTTCTCTTTTCCTTCCTGAGCATTGATCATTAGTGTTTTTAATATTCTGTACCAAACCTTTAATTTGTACTTGCCTATATGCATTTATTTGTGGTGCATGTGGTAGATTTTTCAGGAAATTAAAATATTCTTTTAAATCATATTCTACATAGTATCAATATTGTACCAATTCACATAAAATGGGAAACTTCACAACAGTATAATTCTACTGCTCCTGTGTATGGAAGACTGTATGTCTTATCTGTTACGGAATACAATTTGTTCTATATCTTTTTTTTTTTTTTTAACTGAGGCTCATAGATTAAGTGTTTTTCTTTTTTTTTTTTTTAAAGATTTTATTTATTTATGTGACAGAGAGACAGCCAGCGAGAGAGGGAACACAGCAGGGGAGTGGGAGAGGAAGAAGCAGGCTCCCAGCGGAGGAGCCCGATGTGGGACTCGATCCCAGAACGCCAGGATCACGCCCTGAGCCGAAGGCAGACGCTTAACGACTGCGCTACCCAGGCGCCCCTGTTCTATATCTTTAATACAACTTGTGGATTATCTTTAATGGATATATCTAATACCCATATCAATGGATATTAAAGATACAGATATAAAGATAAAGATGATTTTATTTTTGTCATATTTTCTGTTGTCTTTTCAATGGCACTCTTTATCTCTTGCAACTGCTATTCCAAATTCTACCTTAATGTTTTCTTCACTCCAATCTCCTAGTCTTCTAAAAATTTAGAGTGATCTTTCTACAATATGCATCCTATGTCACATTTGTGCTAGTGTTTACAGTGCTTCCCCATTCTCTACAGCCTGAAATGATCCGTTGAGATGACATACAAAAAGTCCCATATTTTATTTATTTGTTTCTCAGAACTTACCCTCCAGAAACATAGATTATCTTCCAGCAATACATAACACCTGTTTCCAAACATGACACATTCTGTCACACACTCATATCTTTGCACATGGTATTATTTTTTTGACTAAAATAACTCAAGGATCAGTTTCAGAATTCATTTTTTTTTTTAGATAAAAATTGTTGTATGCAATCCTGTGGATTTTTATATTTCTCTTGTTTTAAAGTTATCAAATTATATAATTCTCTTCTGCCTAAATTCCGGTTTTTAAAATAGACCTCAAAAATCCTAGAAATGTTTTCGTACCTTTCAGGGAATTTTCAATAAATATTTGTAATATAAGAAATAAATCATTTTCAATAAGATCACAAAAATAATTCAGTGGACAAAGAATAACAAATAATGAGGAGACAACTGAAAATACACATCCAAAAAAAAAAAAAAAGTGAAACTACTTCCTTACACCATGAACAAAAATTAACTCCTAACAGATCCTAGATCTAAATGTAAAAGATCAAAGTATGAAACTCCTAGAAAAAAAAATATTAGTAATAAGTATTCATGATCCTGGATCAGGCATAGCAAAGCATTCTTAGACACTCCATCAAAATCACAAGTTGGAAAGAAAAATATAAACAAAAATTACATTTTTCATTAAAATCTAAAAATGTTGTGCCTCAAATATCTTCAACAAAAAGAAATAAGAATTTTCCGTTCAGAAACAAAGGTCCAAGGTGGTGCCTTAGGAAGACCCTGAGCTCACCTTTTCCCATAGACACACCCAATCTACACCTACATATAGAGCAATTCTTCCTGGGGAAGAACTGAGGGCTGATTGAAAAGCTTCAGCACAACAAGGGATAGAGGAATGACATAGAGAACAGCAGGAGAGATGGAGACAGAGTAATGATAGGGATCTCATCCCCAATGCTGTGAATAGCAGTGGGGAGGGACAGTACTGAGGTACTTATTTGTAGAATTATGTACCGTGGGGCCCCGGAAGAAAGCCATGGTTGAGAAAGAAACCAAACTAGAAATGAATGAACCCTAATCACTAACTCTAGAGGATCTGCCAAATGTTGGGAAACTGCTGGAAACTTCTCTCTGGTGGGAGTTGCTGGTGAGAACCATCCTTTACATTCACCTCCACTTCAATAACACAGATGGGAGCAAAGTCTGGGCATATTAGCCAGCCTGTTGCTTCAGTAAGTCCGAGGCCATTAGTCCACACCAGGTCCAGCTATCTCCCCGAGATAGTACTGGTACCAGTACCCACCTGAATTCAAGCTGTCCCACAAAGGCAGCTCCAATACAACACACAAGACAACATTAGCCTGTGCTCTTTACACCTCCAGCTGTCACACCAAGCCAGCATGGATGCAAAGCACCCCAAGGACACCCCTGGCTGATACTAACTTCAGCTACATTGATCTCAGCTGGGAACCCCTATGCAAAGTAACATGGGACTCCCCAGACCAAGCCCAATTCAGATCCAGCTAAATTTTTCAGGTATATGCAGTCTCCACCGAGGATATTCCTATACAAGGACACTCCTTCAAGATAAGGAGAGGTAGCTATTCACCTCATTCACAGAAATAAACACAGAAAATCAAACAAAATGACAGCGCAAAGGAATATGCTTGAAATGGAAGAATAATACAAACATTCAGAAAAAGAACTAAACAAAATGGGTGAACAATCTACCTGAGAAAGAGTTCAAAATAATGGTCATAAAGATGTTCACCAGACTTAAGAGAAAATTGGATAAACTCCTTGAGAACTTCAACAAAGAGACATCAAATATAAAAAAGAACCATTTAAAGTTGAAGAATATAATAACTGAAATGAAAAATACACTAGAGGAAATCAAGAGATTAATAGAAGAATGGATCAAAGATCTGGAAGACAGGATAATGGAAAGCACTCAAGCTAACAGCAGAGATAAAGTATTAAAAAATAGTAATAATAAGTAGATTAAGGTACCTTTAGCATAACATCAAGCATTCTAACATGCACATTATAGAGATCCCAGAAGGAGAAGAGTGAAAGGGGCATAAAACTTATCTGAAGAAATAATAGGAAAAAAAAAAAAATCTTTACCCTGGGGTGAAAAACAGAAATCCAGGTCTAGGAAGCACAGAGATCCCCAAACAAGAAAAAACCCAAGGAGGTCCACACCAAAAATTACAATAATTAAAATGTCAAGGATTAAAGATAAAGAAAGAATCTTAAAAGCAGCAAGAAGAAAGTAACTAGTTATGTAGGAAGGTAACCCCATAAGGCTATTAGTTGATTTCTCAGCAGAAATTTTGCAGGCCAGGAGAGAATGGCATAATATATTCAAAGTGCTGAAAGAAAAAAACAAAAAACAAAAAACAAACCTACAACCAATAATACTCTATTTGGCAAAGCTATCATTCAGAATTGAAGGAAATATAAAAAATTCCCAGACAAACAAAAGTTAAAGAAGTTAATCACCACTAAACTGAACTTACAAGAAATGTTAAACTCGTTTAAACAGAAAAGAAAGGCCATAATTAGAAGAAAATTATGAAAAGAAAACACATAGTAAAAGTAGTAAATCCATCACTTATAAAGGTGGGATGATAGTTAAAAAACAAAATTAATATAATTGATGATATCTAAAAAATTAGTTAATAGAGTCACAAATAAAAAGATGTAAACAATGATATCATGTACATAAAATGTGGAGGAAGGATTAAATGTAGTGCTTACATGGCAACCAATTTAATAAACTGCTATATACTTAAAATGTTATATATGAACCTCATGATAACCACGAACTGAAAACCTATAATAGATACACAAAAAGTAAAGATGAAGAAATCTAAGCATAACATTAAAGCAAGTCATCAATTACAAGGACAGAGAGCAAGAGGAGAGCAAAGGAAAAGAAGACTACAAAAAACAGAAAACAATGAACAAAATGACAGTAAATAATACCTATCAATAATGAATTTAAATGTAAATGGTCTAAATCAAAAGACAAGGAGTGAGTGAATGGATAAAAAACAAAACAAAACAAAAAAAACCCATCTATATGCTGCCTACAGGAAACTCACTTCAGATAAAAGACATGTAAGGACTGAAAGCGAAGGGATGGAAAAAAATCATTCTATGTAAATGGAAGCAAACTATAAAAACAATGATGGGGAGCAAAACTTTTATCAGACAAAATCGACTTTAAAACAGGGACTAGCTAAAGACAAAGGATATTACACCATGAAAAAAAAATCAATCCAACAAGAGGATATAACAAGTTTAAGTATATATGCATCCAATACAGGAGCACCTAAATATGTAAAGCAAATATTAACAAACATAAAGGGAAAATTTGACAGTATTCCAATAATAGTAAAGACTTTAACACCCCACATACATTAATGGATGGATCATCCAGACAGAAAATCAGTAAGAAAACAGTGGCTTTGAACAATACATTAGACCAGATGGATTTAACAGATACAACATTCCATCCAAAACCAGGATACATATTCTTTTCAAGTGCACATGGAATATTTTCCCAGAGAGATCACATGTTAGGCCACAAAATAAGTCCCAATAAATTTATGAAGATTGATATATCGAGCAGTTTTTCCAATCACAATGATATGAAACAAAAAATCAATTATAAGAAAAAAATAGAAAAAAACAGACCCATAGAAATATCATAATCCCAGATTTTAAACTATACTACAAAGCTACAGTAATCATAACAATATGATACTGGCACAAAAACAGACACATAGATCAATGGCACAGGGTAGAAAGCCCAGGAAGAAACCCACACTTATATCAATCTTCAACAAAGGAGGCAAGACTATATAATAGGGAAAGGACCATCTCTTTGATAAATGTTGTTGGGAAAACTGGAAAGCTGCCTGCAAAAGAGTGAATGAAACTGGACCACTTTCTTACATCAAATACAAAAATAAAGTCATAATGGATTAAAGACCTATATATAGGGGCGCCTGGGTGGCACAGTCGTTAAGCGTCTGCCTTCAGCTCAGGGCGTGATCCCGGCGTTGTGGGATCGAGCCCCACATCAGGCTCTTCTGCTAGGAGCCTGCTTCTTCCTCTCCCATTCCCCCTGCTTGTGTTCCCTCTCTCGCTGTCTCTCTCTGTCAAATAAATAAATTAAAAAAAAAAAAAGACCTATATATGAGACCTAAAACCATAAAACTCCTTAAAGAAAACAGGCAGTAATCTCAGAGATTTATCTTAGTAACATTTTTCTGGATAGGTCTTTTGAAGCAAGGAAAACAAGAGCAAAAAATGAACTATTGGGACTACATCAAACCAAAAAGCTTTTGCACACAGAAGGAGACCATTAACCACCTAGATGGAAATTATTGAATGGAAGAAGAGATTTGAAAATAAGGGGTTAATATCCAAAAAACATATAATTACCCCCCCTCTTTATCCCGTATTTTAACCTCTCTAATCATCAGCATCTACATCTATAAAATATTGGTAATAACTCTCCTTTTAGAGAGGCTGAAAATGAACACAATGAAAAATAAAATATCTAACATAGTACTTGATACCCAGAAAGTTGACAATATTTTGCATTGATTTTTATAATATATATAATATGTAATGATTTTGCTGGCCCCTGAAAGGTATATGGGCTACCTTACTGTGGGGAAACTATTCTAGAGAAAAATCTATTAAATAGATTATGTACAAAAGAAGGCTTGAGTCTTAATTTTAGATTTAAGTACATTCTTTTTTTTTTTTTTTAAAGATTTTATTTATTTATGTGACAGAGAGACAGCCAGCGAGAGAGGGAACACAGCAGGGGGAGTGGGAGAGGAAGAAGCAGGCTCACAGCAGAAGAGCCTGATGTGGGACTCGATCCCCCATCGCCAGGATCACGCCCTGAGCCGAAGGCAGACGCTTTAACGACTGCGCTACCCAGGCGCCCCAGATTTAAGTACATTCTAAAATGTCACCGCAATCTTAATATTATTCTGTAGGGTTCTTATTGTCCTATGATATGATACCAGATTGGGATTGCTCCTGTTCTAAAAGTTTACTTAAAGAGATTTTTTAGTCCTTAATTAGCCTGATCAATTAGCCTGATGGGTTGGGTCAGTTTCCTAAGATTATCTTTATGTAGATTTAAATAAGTATAAGTAGTTCCTTATTATTTTCAATTTACTTTTCCTGAGATTTATATAGTGCATGGTAGTTTTCAAGCGAATGCATTAAAGACAAAATGAAAGAAACTACATGAAGATGTCTGCAACATGATAGATATTCAATCTTTGCTATATTCTCTGATTTAACCTCCAGAATCACTCTAGATCCGCTTCAGCCAATACATTTCCATTTTTCTTTTACCTCCTGACGAACTACATGTATAGATCAGAGACCAAAAAGATTCGTTATATAACTTAGTACTGAGTGCAGTCACAGAAAGAAAAAAAAAAGATAAGAAATGAATTGTGAGTATATATTTGGGGCTTGATAGATATTCATGTAGTTGGTACATAAAAAAGCAAATTTTGATGGTCTTTCTTAAAATTTTCTATGAAATATGACAAGGTTGTAATTTAGGTCTAAAGGGTCATGTTTCACTCCTAGAATTTTGATGTGTAACCATTTTTTGTTTTTTATTTTTTTATTATTATTTTTAAAGATTTTATTTATTTATTTGACAGAGAAAGAGAGAGAGAGCACAAGCAGGGGGAATGGCAGGCAGAGGGAGAGGAGAAGCAGGCTCCCCACTGAGCAGGGAGCCTGACTTGGGACTCCATTCCAGGACCCTGAGATCATGACCTGAGCATAAAGCAAGAATCAGATGTTCAACCAACTGAGCCACCCAGGCCCCCCTAAACCACATATTATATTAGTACAGCTATCAGTCACATTATGGTTTTATGTCATTTACGTAACAACATGAACTTCTGATAAATGGCATCTATACAATTGGCATGTGTTAATATTTTAAATATTTACAACAATACACAATGCCATAATAGAGGGACAGCACATAGCATAACCAAAGAAATGTATTTTTCCTTTAAATTTTATGAAGCTTATATACAATGTCCAAAGCTTTAAATTCAACAAACACAGCATGCATTATCTAAATGGTATAAAAACATACAACTACCTAACATTCAGATTTTTAAAATTATTAATAAGCCTCTTGATAGTAGTTAAATAAAATCAAATGACAAAAAGACAAGTATTTGAGTACATTGATATCATGTAAAATTATTATTTTATAGCTAAAAGTCATAATCATAAAATCATTTCACTTGCAATTTTTACCATTTCTTGGTACCTTCTTATCATTTTACTCCCAAATGTAACATAAACAGATGAACCAAAGGTTACAGCATGTACCAACTAGAAATACAAAAACATTTAAAGTTCAAAATTCCTATTAACTTTCCAATTTCAGTTTCCAAAATTGCTGCTTCTTTCATTTCACCTGATCACTACAGTTAGGTCTGAACTTACACTCCCCATTAAAATGCCAGATTTTTTGAATTTTTATCATGTACACCATGGAATATGAAAGTATTTTTGACTGACAGGCCTAGAATAAAAGATAGTCTATCAAGAAAAAGAGATGTCAATTAGATTAACAAAATAGAACTACCACTTGACACAATGTAAATTATTGCTTAGATATGTCAACATTTTGAAATATTAAAGATAGTATTTTAAAAAGGAGAAAGCTACTTGTACCCTTTAAAGTAAACTTACATTATTGTTAAAAGATATATGTTTGTGTAGAAAAAAAAAAAATCTAGCTGCTTTTCTCCAGTTGGAGACTGGATAATTTTAGAAAGAGGTTAGCTTTTTACCTAAATTTCTAGGTTTCTTTACACACATGCATTAAATTTATGTACATACTTTTTTGATGTCATTATCATGATGAATATTAATAGAAGGGGATAACTCCAATTAGTAACATAAATACAATATTTCTGTTGCATTGTGTGCTTATCAGTGCTTTGTGGCAAGAAATAGGAATTCAGCTAAATATCTGCTTAATTTCTTTGCAAAAATTTATTTAGAAGACTGAGGACTAGTGTATTAATATAGAAGATGACAATTTCTAGATTCAATGATACAGTGACACCGTTCCCTGAGATTTGCAAACTTAGAAATTTATAATCTAAATGTTTGAAAAATAGAAAGAAAGAGAGAGAGAGAGAGAGAAAGAAAGAAAGAGAGAGAGAAAGGAAGAAAGGAGATAAATAGATGGATGGATAGATAGATAGATAGATAGATGATAGATAGAAAAGTATGTATGTATGTTTGAGTTAGATGAAGTTATCAGCATTATGGTCCAGTCCTTTTTTTTTTCCGGCAACACTTTTTAACATTTAACTTTTGTGTAATTCTTAGTAAAATTAAATCATTCTAAATGTGTTTTCAAGTTTATTTTACGAACCACAATATTTATAGCCTGTTTATATTTTTCATTTGGTAAAGTCACAAGACAATTCCTTTCACATTTCGCACTAATAAATCCTCATGATTTGTATACATACAGAAGAAGTTTTTAAGTGTTTAAAAGTCTGTAGTCGTCTTAGATCCTCTAAAACAACCTCATGAACATTCTGAACTTTATTCTTGGAGAAAGAATATACACATAAATAAGTTAACATTTTGTTTTTTAAAATCCTCCAGGAATTATTATGCTGTATCCTATGAACATATCCTGAAGTAATTCTTTCATTATTATAATAGATCATCAATATTAAAGAAAAATGTTCCTTATCATTTTATTCTATATGTTCTTTATTGTGTAGAAAAATAGTTGATGAAGATAGGATATTATATACAGAATACTGATTCTAATAGTATTCTGTCAAAGCCAGAATAGAAGAAATTATCCATTAGCCATAAACACAGATAGTGCGAAAGAAAATCTGAAAGCCATTCTACCATCTCTAAAATACAAAACAGACCAAAAAAGACCGGGTCATGGTAACCAGTGTTCTCTAAAGAAAAGGTAATTTGTTCTGTAAATTATTCTGTAAATTATGTTATTAAGCCATTTATTTTAAAAGGAGAATCAAGTTGCCCAATATGGCAGATCATGTAAATGGATTTATTGAGCATCTCGTCTTTTATATATCTGCCAAAAGACACCTGCTAAAAAGAAGTATTCAAAGAGAGTAATGCTGCTAAGTTTGGAAATATAAATTGCATGTCAAAGATTGCTTATAGCCAGGGTGTTGGTTGTGATTTTTTGTTCTCCTATTGTGCAACCTGAATTCATATGGTAGTAACTGAAGAGAGAAGTGGGGCAGAAGACCATCTTGTGGGTGTGGACTGTAGCAAGAAAGGTGGTTTCAGGGACTGGGACTGTATTGGCGGGTTCTCATTTCAGAAGTCGGCTCCCTCCTCATGGCAAAAGGAGCAGCAAATAAGGTGTAGGGAGTGATTGCTGGAAGCAAGTCTATCTGCTCATCCCTTGTATTGTTTCTGGGAGTGATTTAATGCCCAATACACATTCACACCCTGTTGCACTGAGCAATGGCGTATCTTACACCTTGCAACTTCACCCTGACCACTGTACCCGTGAAGGTCATTTTTATTGTCATTATCTGGTATTTGTTGCTGGACGGTATTTTTAGTGCATCATCTAGACCCTTGCTTTGAACACTTTCTTCCTTATGTTTGGGGATGTTTCTCCCCAAACTGTGTCCTCTTATACTCACCATCAGTGCACTCAGTCTCAAAATGATCTCTCTGACAAATGTGGATATTCAATCTTCTGACCAGAGTGATGCATCAAAGCAGTGGTTAAAAATCTCAATGCTAACCCAGTTACTCACTAGGATTCTTTTCTAAATACTGACTGCCATTTTTGCTTTACAATGTAGGAAGGCTTCCTTATAGGAAAGAGATCAGGGGAGAGAATGAGGCAGGGACAACCAAGAATACAATCAACAAGAAAGACTAGGCCCTGGGCAGATGAGATCTTCAGCTCCACTCCTGGGACCCAGGTAATCAGAAGACATTTTTCCATTCTGTGAAATTCCCAAAAAGCCAAGAAAATGTATTTTTGGTTCAGAAAGCTTGTTTCTCAAACAAATGAGATCTTTAAGCATTAATAATGATGCTGCCTCACCCTTTTAATTTACAGTTTGGATTCAGTTGACCTCTGCTGTAGTAGGCCATTAAAATTTTTATTTAGGTTACTCCCTACCTTACATCTCAAATATTTTAAGTGTTATGTACACTGATTAAAAGCCTGTTGTTCTTTTATATGACATTTTAGGATAAAAATTATCTTTTCATATCTTAGTTCCTTATATCTATGTTAAAAGTTAAAAGGGAGTAACATCAATAAATTTTTAATTGTGTTATCACACTGTCCTCCAGAGATATATTATTCATATTTTTCAAATGACTGAATGAGCAAATTTCACAAAGGAAATGATTTGTTTCTCACATTTAAAGGGCCTAGGGGAAATTTCACCCTTAACTTCTTTTTAAGTAATTGAAAATAATTTTGCTTTCACCTGGCTTATATATTCATTTCCAGATCTTATTTGGTTTATTCAAATATTTATTTCTGACATAATTAAGCTCTACTCCTACCTTACATGGAAAATTTTATTCCCCAAACCTGTGATATGAGCATTAAATGAGGATGATATTGGTTACCTGGAGTTGATACAGTCATAGATTACTTAATTGCATTATTTAATATATTAAGGGAAAGACATCTTAAGCTGTGTTATTTAAGAATACATAACTATTATAACAATGACACTGTTTTGACGAGGAAATATTACTTGCCTTAAACAGTTTTAAATACTTATCAATGAGAAGAAGAGAAAAACAGGCTGACTATAATTTTAAAATCATTTTTATACAAAATAATTACATATCAAGTGCCAAGAACAGTGATAACAAAATGCATATATAATGACTCTAGTGCAGTTTTCTCAAAATAATTTTTTCTTTTCAAGATAATAAATGCATATGCATATAGAACATTTGATTTTCCAAAAATGTATTTAAATCATCAAAAATAAGTCCCTTGTCTCTTGACTCAGTTAATGTACTTGAAAACCACATGAAAGTAAGTAAGCAAGTTGGAGGATAGAAAGAGATTGATATGCACCCCACCAACAGATCTAGAATTTTTCTTCATATTTCTCTCTTTTCTCCTCTTAATGATCAAGGATTGATAGATATCCCAACTAACATTTCTCTAATTTTGTGCAACTCTATCCCCATTATAACTGCCTGAAATCAGGGCTTTACCATATTTCCTCTGCTACAGCCCCAAAACTCTCCACAGCTAGCTCACTTCAGCAGCCACACCGCTACCGTATTTATCCTAATATTAACAATGTGTGTGTATGACTATATGATGCATTGATAGATACATAAGGATATGTAGTCTATTCATCTGGGTTTCTCCTATATTTCCACACAGCTTATAGGTATAAAGCCAACATTTCTTCACATGTCATACAAGACCCTTCATAATCAAACACAAGCTTGTCATTGGCGACTGTCCAGTAAACCTTATTTCCATACTAAGAACATTATATTCACATAATAAGCACTTTCCTTACATTCATAATCCTGTACTTAATTCCCTTCTCCTTTCTTGAATATTCTCTACACATTATATACCATATCAGAAAAACTTGCACATAACGTTTAAGTGCAAATATTTCCTTTCCTAGATCTCGTCCTTCACTCTCATCAAGCAAATTTAGTTATTTTTTTCTGTTCCCAGAGTACCATCTATATACTTGTCAATTGACAATGTGTGTATGTGTAGATATATGTATTTGTACGTATGCTTAACTTGTTTATTTTTTGTATCTCCAAAACAGCTATAAGCTTCTGATCTCCAATTTTAATTGTTTTTGTATTCCCAACCCCCTCATAATGACAAAATAAAAGAAAAACTTCATAAATGTTTATATGTTTAGTGTAAAACTCTCATGTTATAATATTCTCAAAAGATTCTTAAAAATAAAAGAAGGCATGTAAAGTTATAATGTAAATTTTCAGAAATCATGTGAAATGTTAAAGAACAATTTGTAATCTTCTATATAAATGTAAAACAGATGGACAATAATTTCAAATTCACTTATCATTCTGCTACCCTATTAAGCTGGTCTCAAAAGGAAGGTTTCATTAGTGGTAGAAATAGAAAGAACTTATGCAGGATACACGGATTGTATGATGATGAACTCCTTTGCATACAAGTGAGGTTAGAAGATTCTTACATGAAAACGAGTATGCCTTCTCATATCCATCACTAGGCTTCATTATGTTATGAATGGCATGTGCCATGGTAGCAAATTTTAGATGATCATTTTATTAAACAGTAATATGCTATGATTATTCATTAGCGAAGCATCCTGTTGGAATTCTCAAGAGTGAAGGTTGCATTATCTTAGCAAATATAGATAGAAATCATACAATTAACTATTTAAAAACTAGGATTTTTTTTTTAAATTGCATCAGAGTTATACCAAAGAGAAGAAAATAAACACAGGTGGGAACATATTTATACGATTTATAAAACCACTTGAATTCCTAAATGAGCATTAATTCCATTCAACAATATTTACTATGTTACACAATTCTCAACCAAATTGGAATGTTGGAAATTCTTTAAAAAATTGAATTAAATTGGGGCGCATGAGTGGCTCATTCAGTTAAGCGTTTGCCTTCAGCTTGGGTCATGATCTTGGATCCTGGGATCAAACCCCATGTTGGACTCCCTGCTCAGCAGGGAGTCTGCTTCTCCCTCTCCCTCTCCTTCTGCCTCTCCCCCTGCTCGTGTTCTCTCTCTCTCTCAAAAAAACGAAATCTTTAAAAAATTATTTAAAAAATTCTAAAAATTTAAATTAAATTAAAAAAATCAATCAAGAAACTATGGAAAATTTTGTAAATAAGTATTATATGCAACAAACTATAATGCAATGTGACTTTGTTTCTCTGAACACACAGGCACACATAAACTGACACGCACAGAAAGGCAATCTTGCTGGCTCATATGAATAGAAATGAAAACCAATTTAACCCTCTTGGGGCCCCCGGGTGGCTCAGTTGGTTAAGCATCCAACTCTTGGTATTGGCTCAGGTCATGATCTCAGGGTCCTGAGATAGAGCCCTGCTTTGTGGTCTGCACTCAGAAGGGAGTCGGCTTCCCCTCTCCCTCTCCCACTGCCCCTCCCCTTGCTCACACACTTTCTCTCTGTCAAATAAATCTTAAAAAAAAACAAAAAACAGAAAATGTTTAACCCTCTGTTTTAAACCAGATGGTAAAAAAAAGATGTCATTGTTTGTGGTGTAAAACACCTACCATCAAACTCCTCTCTGGGCTTTCAATGACAACTTAGGTTTAGCCAAACAGAAGATGACATTGGATATTTTTTCTAAAATGCTTGTTCTGATATAGTTTGTGTGTGTGTGTGTGTGTGTGTGTGTGTGAGAGAGAGAGAGAGAGAGAGACAGAGAGAGAGAAACAGAATGAGGAAAGGAAACACTGAGTAAAATACAATTTATTGTACCTAATTATAATTATAATAATTAGAATTCAGAGCCCACCAATATAGTAGACCAGGTCTCTATTTTGCAGGATACTTAAATTATACTTTGAATATCTAATCCAGCGCACAGTTTTGGCACTGTCTCCATTTCTAGCATGGACCACAGCAGAGAATATTCATATATAATTTGTCAAATAAAACCTTAATGACCACCACAAAATTTTAAATTTGTACTCACTGTAAATCAATTTTCTATGTCTAAAGCATTAAATACAGTCTCTCACTCTGCTCTACCATCTTCATAAATAATAATGAACTTTGTGTATGTTATTTTCTTTCTGGATACCTGTGAATAAATTTTATTCAATTCCCATTTATTTGTTGTTAGATAACTTGAATTTAAATAAAAATCTGGAAAAAAAGGAAAACAACAAACACACACACTGATATCCAAAGAATTACAAAATCTCTTCTATATACTACTTTTTCAATACAACTCAAACACATTGATTTCACTAAAAATGCAACCTCAAGTTAAAGTCGTCACAGAACAATTACATTATTGAATCCTCCTTATTAACAAAGATAACATGTATTCATTTACTGAAGCTGGAATATGCTTTCTGGGATTTGCTATCATAATTCATTTAAGTAAAAAGTATGTCTCAATAACACATTGTGATTCCATATTTATCTATAAATTTGAATATGACTATGTATATAAAATTTTAAATATTAATCTTACTCCATTATATCATTAAAGATTCATTAATTGGGAAGGTATCAGGGTGAGTAGGATATCTTTTGGATGAGCAACTCAAAATTATTCACTGCAAAGAAAAATGAAGTCATCCTGAATATCCACACATGCTATTCAATTGAATATTATGACATTAAAAATGACAGTTAGTTATATACTATAAGGGGGACTGTGATGGTTAATTTTGTGTGTCCACTTGACTGGGCCACCACGTTCCAATATTGAGTCAAACAATCTGGATGTTTCTGTGAAAGTATTTTTTTTTTTTAAAGATTTTATTTATTTATTCGACAGAGATAGAGACAGCCAGCGAGAGAGGGAACACAAGCAGGGGGAGTGGGAGAGGAAGAAGCAGGCTCATAGCGGAAGAGCCTGATATGGGGCTCGATCCCATAATACCGGGATCATGCCCTGAGCCAAAGGCAGACGCTTAACCGCTGTGCCACCCAGGCGCCCCTCTGTGAAAGTATTTTTTGGATGAAATTAGCATTTAAATCAGTAGACTTTTAATAAGACAGATCATCTTCTATAATATTGGTGGGTCTCATCTAATCTGTTTAAAGAGTTACCCTTGCAGACCCCAAAGGAATTCTGCCAGCAGAGTGCCTTCAGATCAGACTGCAACTCTTCTCTGGGTCTCCAGCCTACTGGTCTACCCCGTTTGGATTTACCTAGTCCCCACAATTGCATGAGTCAATTCTTGAAATAAATCTTCCTCCATCTACATACACATTAATTTTCTTTGAAAAATGTTAATACAGGAACTTAGGAGTAAACAGGGTGTATGTGGACACTGAGCTGCTAGTGTTCCAAGAAAGAGCTCAACATTCAAAAATCACCTTAATATATGCTAACTTCTTAACTGATATCATTATCAGTCTGTCATTATTAAATTAAATGACTTTTGGTGATATTTGACTAAATATACCAACTGTAGAATCTATCGGGTACATATAAAAAGATTTGGGTAAATGTATAGAAGCATTTTAAATTCACACAAATATAATATTACACAGAGAATCAAACCAATAAAGATTGTTAATTATTAAACATTATGGTTTCATTGTGCATATAAGTTGTCTCCTACATTAATAAAAACTTGTAACTAATAAGCACAATAATGTCTAGCATTTATTGAGTGTTAGTTTTGTACCAGGTCTTAAGCTATGCATTTTACATTCACTTATTTAGTGAATGCAACCAATCTATGAGGTAATACTGCTGGCAGTATACATAGAAGGAGGAAGGTCCAAAGAGGGAAAATTATTTCCCTAGACTTATAATAAGTGACTGGACTGGGAAGCACCCCAGGTCTGTCTTATTCCAGAGACACAGAGCCAGACACTACAACTCCTTGGCTAATAGCCAATCCTAAATTATTCACAGTAAATGACTCCTTAATAATCATTCAGCATCACTAATTTATGTAAGTCTTCAGTTCACTTCAATACATTCGGAAATATCTAACTACCATTTTTACTTTCAATTGTGCTATAATATTCATTGGCAAATTTACTACTACTTTGGTTCCTCAAACTTTGCTATGTTATAGACTATATCAGAGTCCTGGATTTTCAAGGCTTTGATGTTACAGTTCATTCTTATAAAAAGTATATACCCACTATCCTATTTGGTCTTTTGTTTTTGATGAAATATGACACTATTTCACCAAACACATTTTACTAATGATTAATTTGAAAGATAGTACTGTGGAAAGGTTAAGGGCATAGTCTTTGGAGCCAGAATGTCTGGAAACATCTTTTAGCCCCTGCATTATCTAGCTGTGTGAACGAGGCCAAATCAGTCAAATCACTGGGTCTCAGTTCCTCCATGTGGTAAAAGTAGGGAAAGTAAAAGTGTCCACCCTCAAAGGGTTTTTGAGGGGTTTATGTTAGTCCACAATTGTAAAGCTGTTAGAATAGTCATAAACATGGTACAGAGTTTGGTAGTATTTCGCTTACTTTAAATATTAGTTTAACACATACATAACTGAATGGAATTCTATATTCTGAGGTTAAAATTGCAATCAATTTATATTTTAAGTAATATTTTCCCCAATGCTGTTGGGCTATTTTGTCTAAGTTATAAAATTTTATCATATTCTTGGCTCTGTTCAGTTCACTATGCTTGCTTAGTCAGCCTTATAAGCCAACCCCAATTACAAGCAGAGACTCAGCCATCCATTATGTTAGCTCTGTTATTTAGGACCAGTGGTTAATGGATTTCTGATGTAGATGGAAGTTTTTCTGTAACTGAGATATCACTTTGACAGATGAGGTCACAATACTTTAACTGATGTTCTTTCAAGCCTGAGGAGTGCTTGCTAACATAGGCTCAGCTGAAGTATTTCAGAAGCAATGCATACTACCCAGCAGTCTAGATCATTCTATACAGGTACATATTTTTTAAATTTTTATTTCAAGGCTTTGAACAAACTCTACAAATTGATAAAAGTAAAATTCTTATTAATTAAACATAATCTTTTTAATGGATAGTTTGAAAGGACTAGACACCTTCATTACAATGAAATGATGTCTTTGATGTAGTGTCATTAATTTGAATTCAAAGTTATTAAATTCAGTGTCTTTTCTTCTTAACAAAGCTCTGCTATTTCATTTATATTGTCATATTTTCTGAGTAAAAGCTCCTGAAACAAGAGCAGTTAAAAAAAATAAAATTTCATTTGAAAGCTTACTTTTTCTTTTCTATTAAACCTTTGCTATAATCACAGCAATATTAAGGTATTATGTAATTCTGTTTAGGAAACTAGAGCACTAAATGTTTTTAGAGTTTTCTTCATCAAGAACAAACAAAATTAGAAAATTACCTTAACATTTTTTTCATCTTACCTTTAATAGATAAAAATGTCAATTTACAGTTCAAATGAGACCAATTTGCATTTTTTGTAGATTGAAAAGAATATGAATATGTGTGTTAATGGAAATATCACAAAGTATTTCCAGATATGTGAATCAATAGAAATAAACAAATTACATACAATGTACAGAGAGCAAATACATGTAAAAACATCATAATCACACTCAATAGAGTTCAAACTTGTAATTTCAAACACATAATGAACTAAAATACTGTATGGATATTGTATTTAAATGAATATATTTCACTCTGTCAGTACCAGGAAATAAGTCAATGTTTTCTTGTTTGTTTAGAGAAGGTAAAGTTGATGCTGGAAGGAGGGTCAAGTGGAGATAACGGTCTTGGTCAGAAGCACAGACAGGTCAGCTGTTCTAAGAGGAAGAAAGTTAGAGAATATCTGGGCAAGAAGAAAATAGGTCACAAAATTGGTAGAGGGAGCATGCAGAAGTTCTTTGTAATTGCTTCTATTTTTTAGTAAAATACAAAGAAAGCTTATTAGCTGAGAATAAGGAATGGGGAGTAGGTATTGGGAAATTGAGAGAGGAGAAAAATATGAAACCGTAAGTACAGCTGAAAATGAGTTGACTAGGTAGCAGCATAATAACCCAGTGTTTTCTAACCTTTCTTCTCCTCAAATTCACTCAAAGTATTTGTTGCAAATAGAGATTCTTGTGGAGATTTTGATTCCATATATAGTTTTGCTCAGCAATCTGCTTATAACAGGGACCACAGGCAATGGTAGGATTATCTACAATTAGAAATCCAGATTTGAATAATTAATAAGACTGTTGCTCTCTTATATGTAAGTAGTGCACTGGATAATACCAGGGTTAAAAAATGAATAATATAGTCTTTAATGCTAAATGTAGGAAATACGAGACACACACACACATAATTTCAAATAAAATTTAACTATACTGTGAAGCGTTCAATTGTCGCTGATAAATATGACATACTAATATGTAAAGAATTCTGAGGAGGAAAGATTGCACTATGGATAGATGATTAAATGATCACAGAGTAAAGAAATAAAGCCTTCATTTGAACTTAAAATTTTTTTAGTTTTGTTTTCTAAATCAGAATAACTGAACATCTGAGAGGAAGACCAGGGTGCTTTGTATGTAGAGACTTTGCGTCAATGACAGCAAGTAGTGGAAGAACAAAGTATCTTTAGAAGAAGATCGATCTCACTGAAACATTTTCTATCTCTTTCCCTCCTTTCTTCCTCTCTCTTTTTTTCTTTCTGAAAGGGTTCTCTTATAATCAAGAATAGGAGATCAGAAAATAGGGTACTTTCATACATTGGGTAATCATTAGACATACAAGTGCAAAGAATAAACAAAGACAAACGGGAAAAAAAAAATCCATACTCTAAGAACTTACAATTTTGTGTGGCGACAAACTACACGTGACCAGGAAGGGAAAGCAGAGTATCCTGTGAGGGACCACAGAGAATCACCTTCTACAGTAGAGGATGGAGAAGGTTTGGTGAAGCAGTTTAGCAAAAGCTGCATATAAGTTGAAGCTGAGGTAATGACCCAGAATAACGCATGGATGTGCATGTGTACGTGCGTATGAATACACATCTGTGAGTACTGGATCCGAATGGGCCTTCTAGAAGGTAAACTCAACCCCAACCAAAGGCAGATGCTTAACGGACTGAACGACCCTAACGTCCCTTTGCCTTGATGTTGATGGATATTTTGCTGCTAACAAATTCTAGATTGACATCTTTTTTCAATGTTTTAAAAATACCAACCCTCTCCTAGTTTGCACTTTTTTTGACAACTGTGTTATTCTTTGCTCTTCCATAACTAGTGTGTCATTTTTCTCTGCCTTTATTTTCTCTAACTTGATTGTAATGTCCCTTAGCAGCTTTCTTTAAGTATATTATGATTTGGGGTCATGGAGGCTTTAGACCTGTGAGGTAGCAATTTTTATCAAATTGTAAAACATACACATACACACACACACAATTTACACACATTAATTTTTCAGGTTTTTCTACCTTCTCTGACTTCTTGGACTCCACTCACTCATATTTTAGACTCCTCGATAATGTCTCACAAGTCACTGGTTTCTCTATTTTTTTTTTTCTGTCTTTAATTTTGGATAGCTTTTATTACTATATCTTCAAGTTCATTGATCTTTTTATCTTCAGTGTCTAATCTAGGACTTGCACCCAGTGACATATTCACTTCAGATATCATAGTTTTAATCACTCAATGTTCACTTTGACTTTTTATTTTTCTATTTCTCTTCCTACGTTCATGTTTACTCTATCTTCTTGAACATAAGAAGTATCATGTTTGGAGTAGTTATTTCAAAGTCCTTTTCTGCTACTTCTGTGCTCTTTGTCCTTTCTTAGTCTGGTCTAATTATTTCTTTTTTTACATGTGCGTGGGTCATAATATCCTACTGTTTGCATGCCTGACAAGTTTGAACTGGATGCTGTGTTCTTTATGTTGTTGGGTGTTGGGTTTGTTGTATTATTTTAAATACTTTTTTATGCTATACAACTAAGTTATGCATTATCAACTGGGTCATTTCAGATTTCTGCTTTTTAATTAACAAGCTTTATATTTTAGATCAGTTATAGGTTCACAAATTTTTATTAGATACATTACAATGTAGATTGATTTGTAACTTTGCTTCCTCATTCTTTTCTGTAAGTTTTTTTTTTTTTTTAAGAAAGCAATAATCTGATTTACTGGGGGCAATCATGGGATAATTTATCTACAAAAAGTCAAGTTGACCCTTAAAATCTGAGCCCTATCTTTTCCATACTCCTATATCACCAATGAAATTTCTTTTAAAGGTAAAGTAGGATTAAGACAAATACCATGGAACATCCAAAAGTTGATCACAGCGATTGTAAACTTAACCAAATAGAAATCTATTTCTCAATTAGCAAAATCTGGAGAAAAAAATATATACTTGCAAAGCTTGTTTTTGTATTACCAGGAAGTTTTAAGACTATTCCCACTGCTACTCTTTCCCAATACTTATTTAGTTCTTTTGAAAATGATCGTGTGTTGGGGCACCTGGGCAGCTCAATCAGTTAAGTATCTGAATATTGAATTCAGTTCAGGTCCTTGTCTCAGGGTCATAAGTTCAAGCCCTGCACTGGGCTCCACACTGGGCGTGGAGCCTACTTTAAAAAAAAATGATCATATGTTGATTATTTAAAATAATAAATCAATAAGAAATAAATATGTTAAAAGTGTCTTCAATTTCCTTCCCTTTCTCTTGACATTTGCACTTTATCAATTACATAGAAAAAAAAGTGTTCTGCAAAATAAAATTAAATGACTTCACATTAAGGAGAATAAAGTTTCAGGAAGAATATCAAATATTTCTAAGGTTATTGCATTAGATGATTTAACTTAGACCTATGAATTTTATCTATATTTGACCGTAATGAAATGAAAAATATTCTATATCACAACCACACGTCATGCATGCCTATGGTATGGAGATATAAACCTGAAAGAAAATACTTAAGAAACAATATCCATCCTTTATACAACACACCATTTTCCATTTTATCCAATTATAGTTTATTCTATTTCATATTTTTTATTTAAAATAGAGATTGCAACTCACTAAATTGCCTTCATGACCCAATAATAGGTCATGACCTATGAACAGCATTACTCTAGGCAGTTCTCTGAAACTGAATATACCAATATAAAACAACTTTAGGCAACAATCATTGGTAAATGAATGTAAAAATTACTAAATATTAGAAAGCACTTACTAAATTCCAGGCACATTTAAGAAGTCATCATATTTAACACCTCTCAACTCCTATGAGGAAGGAACTTTGGAGAGCCACATTTCAGACTTTGAATTTTAAATAGTACATTTCCTGATTTTGAGGAAATTCTATAATTCACTACCATACAGAGATTTTATTGATGTTTTTCAATGATTTAAGTATTGTCAATATAGGAAAGTATAAATTAAAAAAGAGAGAGAAACAGATTTTCTTAGTCAGTATGTTTGGCATACAGTTTGAACATCAGGCACAGACTATTTAACTGAAAACTAACAATTCTTCATGGAGTGATTGTATTTTATTTAGAACACAGGCGGACATAAAAATTATAGTTGTATAAAGTGGTAACTTGCATAAATGGTTTAAAGAAGGCATGGAAGATTGATTTCATGGGCATTTACCTGGCAACCAGATGTCATGTATGCATATCTGAAATGAATGAAATTACGGTCACATTGAATTATGTGAGCAGCATGTCATCAGATAAATGGACATTATGAATAGATTAAAGGAAAGTCATGTTTCCAGAATAGGTGCTTTAATTACATTTTTTGCTCATTCAAGTACCTATTATTTTGCCAAATAGAATGACGAAGTCATTATTGTGGCTATGAGTTTTTAAATAAAAGTAAACATATTCTGTATCTGTTTTCGTTACCTGGAATAGTCATCAGAGACCTAGGATTGTCACTGAGAGAGAGTTATTACTTTATTCCACTGCCACATCTTCCCAGGCATTCTGGAGATTACCTCTCTCATCTCATTTCATTTCTTTATGATAAATTCACCACTATCAGCTCCCAAGAGCGTCTGGAATACCCTTCAGGTAATTTCTTTCAATTATAACATCCAGAAGATGGGTGAGTGGTAAAGAGATTTTGTAGACGATTCAGCAGGAAAAAACTTCTGGAAGGTATTGAACATCATATATAGGAAACATTTTAACTCCTATCCTTGCATATAACTAGAACTTATTTCTCTCTCTGACTCTAGCCTCCTGGCTTCCCATTCTTCCCACCCCACCCTTGGCCAGTGTTCTTGTAAGATGAAGCTGATGCACTCCCCAGCAAAGGAATATAAAAATGGTGTTCATATGCTGTTTTAAAGTTACAGATATCGTCCAGTTTAATCTTAAAAACAGTCCTGTGATTGAGCTGTGTTATCAACATTTTACAGAAGCAGTATGGGGAATCCTTTGATCAATGCTCCAATTTGTTTGCTGTGGTTACACATTTTGGATATAATCTGTATTATATGCGTTGTTTAATAATTATTTTCAGATTTAATAGAGTGAGTACAGTAAAACCCATAAAAGCAAATGCTCATATTCAAGCTTATGATTGAGAATGGTTACTCAGTAGAAGTAAAACAGTTCCTAAAGTGGGCTTTAGAATCAATGTCAACAGTGTGAATGAATCTGAACAATTGAGTTGATTGTGCAGTTTTATAAATAATTTTTTACTAATTTTTATCTAAATAATAATATTGTTTAATTAGCCTTAGGATACTAATACCTTATCTAACATTTTATACAATTAATGTATAATTTTTTAAATTCATTCTAATAAACAACTATTAATTTCTATTATGATAGAATCAAAGTGTGACATCAGCAATACAGTAGCCTAGGAAGCCCTGAGCCCCTCTCCCTTCCATGGACATGCACATTAAACAATAGTACATAGACCATTTCCCTTTGTGAAAAACCCAAGAACCAACTGAGATGTTCCTACGTTCTTGGCAAGAATATAATCACATGGAAGCCAGCAGGAAAAATCAAGGCACTCCCTTATTATAATCCTTACCCCTGGCAAAGGCCATATAAGATCAGAAAGAAACTCCTAGCTCCCAGTTTCTACCCAGGGAGAAAAGGAAAAAACTTGACCATATGCCCAATATTCTGATTTTTCTGGGAGCAATTTTCTGTATGTGATTGCGAAAGTTACCAGCTTAAAATGGACTGCTTTAAGATATTTTATGTAAGCCCCATGGTAACCACAAAGAAAATGCCTAAAAAAGATACACAAAAGAAAATGAGATAAGAATCAAAGCATGTCACTGCAAACAATGAAATACAAAGGAAGACAACAAGAGGAAAAGAGGCACAAGAGAGCTACAAAACAATAAACAGAAAGGCAGTATTAAGTCCTCCCTATCACTAATTACTTTAAATCAAATGGATTCACCTTCTCAAAAGATGAAGTGCCTTGGATTAAAATGGATTAAAAAGAAGAAAAAACACATCTAACCTTATGGGCTCTACCAGAGATTCATTTGAGATTTAAAGCCACACATAGGTGGAAAGTGAAGGAACAGAAGAAAATATCTCATGCAAATGATAACTAAAAGAGATCTGGGGTGGCTATACTTACATAACACAAAATACTCTTTAGGTCAAAAACTGTTATAAGGGACAAAGAAAGTCATCACATAGGGACGCCTGGGTGGCTCAGTCGGTTAAGCGTCTGCCTTCAGCTCAGGTCGTGATCCCACGGTCCCGGGATCGAGTCCCATGCCGGGCTCCTTGCTCTACAGGAAGCCTGCTTCTCCCTCTGCCTGCCACTTGCCCTGCTTGTGGGCTCTTTCTCTCACTCTCTCCCTCTCTGATAATAAAATCTTAAAAAAAAAGAAGGTCATCACATAACAATAAAAGGGTCAATTCATCAGGAGAATATAATAATCATAAATACATATACACCAAATGTGATACCACTTAAATATAGAATACAAACACTGACAGAACTGAAGGGATAAGAGATATACAATAGCAGGAGGCTTGGACACCCAACTCTCAATAATGGAGAGAATTTCCAAGCAGATTAGAATTTCTGTATTCTTTGGGCAAATACCTAGTAGTACAATTACTGGAACATAGGGTAGTTCTACTTTTAACTTTTTGAGGGATCTCTATACTCTGTTTTCCAGAGTAGCTGCACCAGTATGCATTCCCACCAACAGTGCAAAAGGATTCCCCTTTTTCCAAGTCCTCACCAACACCTATACACACACAGACACACACACACACACACACACACACACACACAGACACACACACACACAGGAATATTACTCAGCCATAAAAAAGAATGAAGTCTTGCCATTTGTAATGACATGGATGCAACAAGAGTATTATGCTGAGCAAAATAAATCAGTCAGAGAAAGACAAATACCATGATTCTACTCCTATGTGGAATTTAAGAAATAAGACAACTAAGCAAAGGAGAAAGAGAGAGAGAAAGAGAGAAACCAATAAACAAAACCTTAACTGTTGAGAACTAATTGATGGTTACCAGAAGGGAGATAGGTGGGGGAATGGGTGAAATAGGTGAAGGGGATTAAGAAGTGCACTTGTCCTAATGTGCACTGGATGATGAATGGAATGGTTGAATCACTATGTTGTACATCTGAAACTAATAGAACACTGTATTTTAACTATACTGGAATTAAAAACAAAAAACAAAACCAAAAAAAAACACCTTCCCTCTTACACAGCTTTTGTTACAGCCTTAAGTTTTGGGAAGTTGTGTTTTGGTTTCATTTGTCTCAAGATATTTTCTAATTTCCTTTTTGATTTCTTCTTTGACCCACTGGTCATTTAAGAACCTGTTGTTTAATTTTCATGTATATGTGAATTTTCCAGTTTTTCTTCTGCTATTTATTTCTAGTTTCATTCCATTATAGTTGGCAAAGATATTTAGTATGATTTTAATTTTCTTAAACTTGTGAAGAATTATTTTGTGAATTAACATGTGATTTATCGTGGAGAATGTCCTGCATGTTCTTGAGAAGAATATTCTACTTTTGGGTGGAATGTTCTGTATATGTCTGTTTCGTCCATTTGATCTATAGTATTCAATCCACTGTGTTCTCAATTTTCTGTTTGGAGATTCCTTTTTTTTTTTTAAGTTTTTATTTAGATTGCAATTAGTTAACATACAGTGTAATATTAGTTTCAGGTGTACAATGTAGTAGTTAAACACTTCCATATGTCACCCGGTGCTCATCACAACAAGGGTTTTCCCTAATTCCTATCATCTATTTAACCCACCCTCTGACCGACCCCTCCCCCCTTTGGTAACCATCAGTTTGTTCTCAATAGTTAAGAGTCTGTTTCTTGGTTCGCCTCTCTCTCTTTTCATCCCCTTTGCTTGTTTTGTTTCTTAAATTCCACATAAGAGTGAAATCATATAGTATTTGTCTTTCTCTGCCTTAGTTTGCTTGGCATAATACTCTCTAGCTCTATTCATGTCCTTGTAAATGGCAAGATTTCATTCCTTTTTATGGCTGAGTAATATTCCATTGTATACATATATACCACATCTTTTTATTTTATTTATTTATTTTATTATTATTATTTTTTAATCCATTCATCTATCGGTGGATACTTGGGCTGCTTTCACAATTTGGCTATTGTATATAATGCTGCTATAAACCTAGGTGTGTATATATCCCTCTGAATTAGTGTTTTTGTATTCTTTGGGTAAATACCCATAGCATGATTACTGGATCATAGAATAGTTCTATTTTTAACTTTTTGAGGAATCTCCATACTGTTTTCCAGAGTGGCTGCACCAGTTTGCAGTTCCACCAACAGTGTTAAGAGGGTTCCCCTATCTCCACATCCTCACCAACACCTGTTGTTTCCTGTGTTGTTAGCTTTAGCCATTATGACAGGTGTGAGGTGATATCTCATTGTAGTTTTGATTTGCATTTCTCCAATGATGAGTGATGCTGAGCATCTTTTCATATGTCTGTTGGCCATCTGGATGTCTTCTTTGAGGAAATATCTGTTCATGTCTTTCCATTTTTAATTGAACCACTTGTTTTTGGGTGTTAAGTGTGTAAGTTCTTGATATATTTTGGATGCTAACCATTATTGTGTGTGCCATTTGCAGTCATTGAATAGATTTCCTTTTCATTTTGTGGATTATTTCCTTTGCTGTGCAGAAGTTTGTATTTTGATGTAGTCTCAATAGTTTATTTTTGCTTTCATTTCCCTTGCCTCAGGAGACTTACCAAGAAAAATTTTGCTACGGCTGATGTCAGAGACATTAGTGCCTGTACTCTCTTCTAGGATTTTTATGGTTTCAGGTCTCACAGTTAGGTCTTTAATCCAATTTGAATATATTTTTATGTATATGTAAGAAAGTGGTCTAGCTTCATTCTTTTGCATGTAGATGACCAGTTTTCTGAACACCATTTGTTGAGAAGATTGTCTTTTTCCCATTGGATATTCTTTCCTGCTTTGTCAAAGATTAACTGACCATATAATTGTTTATTTCTGGATTTTCTATTCTCTTCTATTGGTTTATGGGTCTACTTTTGTGCCAGTACCATATTGTTTATATTACTACAGCTTTGTAATATAAGTTGAAGTCCAGAATTGTGATACCTCCAGCTTTGTTTTTTCAAAATTGCTTTCGCAATTCAGAGTCTCTTGTGGTTCCATATAAATTTTAGGATTGTTTGTTCTAGTTCTGTGAAAAGTGCTGTTGGTATTTTGATAGGGGTTGCATTGAATGTGTAGATTGCTTTGGGTATTATAGACACTTTACCAATATTTTTTCTCCCAGCACATGAGCATGGAATGCCTTTCCATTTCTTTGTGTCATCTTGAATTTCTTTCATCAGTGTTTTATAGTTTTCAGAGTACAGGTCTTTTCACCTGTTTGATTAGGTTGTACTAAGAGGGATGTTTATTGTGATTAATATCTTCCTTAATAATGAGTAATAAGCAACCCAACTTTACACTTCCAGGAGGAAAAAAAAAAGAAGAAAAAATAAGGCCAAAGTTAGCAGTAGGAAGGATACAATAAAGATTAAAGTGGAAATAAATAAAATAGAGACTAGAAAAATGGAATAAAATCAATGAAACTAAGAGTTGGATTTTTTTTGAAAAGATAAACAAAAATGACAAACCCTCATAACACACACACTACCAAGACTAAATCATAAAGTAATAGAAAATTTGAATAGCCCTACAACTAGTAGGGAGATTAAGTCAGTAATCAGCACCCCCTCCCAATAACAAAGACAAGCCCAGAAGGAGATGCATTTACTGGTGAATTTTACCAAAGATTTAAAGAATTAAGGCCAATACCTCTCAAACTCTGAAAAAATGAAGAGAGGGAACACTTCCAAAGTCATTTTCTGAAGCCAGCATTAACTAGGTACTAAAGCCAGACAAAGACACGACAAATAAAACTGCAGGCCAATATTACGATAAATAGAGATGCAAAAATCCTCAACTCTTTACTAGAAAACTTAATTCTAAAATACATTAAAATGATCATACACCATGACCAAATGGGATTTGTCCCTGGGATGCTAGGGTGATTCATCATATGCAAATTAACTGATGCGATACATCACGTTAATAGAGGATAAGAATCAAATGAACATCTCTATGGATAGGAAAAAAGTCAGTTAAAATTCAAAACACTTTCATTATAAAAACTCTCAAACCACGTATAAAAGGAATCTCCCTCAACAAAACAAAGGTCAAAAGACCACAAAGTAACATCATAAATACTAGGTAAAGAAAAAGAAACAAAATGCATTCAAATTATAAAGGAAGAAGTGAAATTATTTCTTTTTGTAGGTGACACAATCTTACATATAGAAAACCTAAAGAAGCTACCAAAAAACAAAAATAAAAACAAACCTTTAGAATTAATCAACAAATTCAGTAAAGTTGCAGGATATAAAATCAGTATACAAAAATCAGCGGCAATTCTATATACTAACAATGAACTATCTGAAAAGGAAATTAAGAAAGCAATACCATTTATAATATCATCAAAAGAACAGAATACTTGGGAATACATTTAACCAAGGACATGAAAGACATACCCTGAAAATCATACTGATGAAAAAAAATTATTGAAGACATATCTGCACTCCCATGTTCATTGCAGTATCATTCATGATAACCAAGACATAGAAACAACCTAAGTATCCAACAAAGGATGAATAAAGAAAGAGAATGTAGTATATATACACTATGGGATACTATTCAGCCATAAAAAAGGAAAGCAATCCTGCCATTTGTGACAACATGTATGAACTTTGAGTGTAAATGCTAAGTGAAATAAGTCAGGCAGTGGAAGACAAATACTGTATGATCTCACCTCTGTGTAGAATATAAAAAAGCTGAAGTAGAAATAGAGTAGCATGGTGGTTGCCGAGGACCAGAGATTCAAGAGTATAAAGTTTCAGTTATGTGACATGATTGAGTTCGAGAGGTCTGACAACACATTGTGCCTGTAGTTAACAATACGGAATTGTGCACTTGAATAATTAAGAGGGAAAAATCTTACATTAAGTGTTCTTACCATACACATAAAAGGTATAGTCAGACACTCAAATGCCTCCCCGTTTTCCCCTACTTGCACAAATGAAAAACAAGTGTTATTTATTTTAAAAAGAATGTGTTAAAATATTGTAGTTCAAAAAATATTATAGTTCAGTAACCATCTGGATGAAATACAAGACCCACTGTTCTTATTCAACCTGTTTTTTAAAGATACAGTAAATACAAGGTATCAGCAATAATTATTGAAACAAATGGAAGATATTTGTGCCATGGAATTATCAGATCACTAAAAGGGATCATAGCTATACTGCAGTTAAAGGTCAATTACAACACTGGGTAGTTGCACTACATTTATGTGAAGCTGTAACAGGCAATCAGGAAGGTCAACCTTGATGAGGACTGGCACAGAGAGAGATTAGCAATGACATTTCAAATGGGCTTGATTCAAACAGCTCCCATTTCTAAGTTCAATGTTCCTAGAATTTGCAAAAATGAGCTAGGATAGTAAGTGGAATTTATAACTAGAAGTCCTAATAGTCATAATCCATTGTATCCATCTTAGGTTTGATCACAGCAAGGAACATATCTCAGATTTGATGGATGAAGACTCAATTAGCTTTAAAAATATTGAGATAAATTTATCCTTTTACAGAATACTGGGAATATATAATGGAAAGTAAGAAATAATAATTTTAAAAATGTTTGTAAAATATGTCCATATCCCAAATATGACCTTCATATGACATATTACACACATAAGTGTGTTTGACACCCATACATGCATGTGTTATATCATATATAATGATTAAAATTAATTTAATTTTAAAAATTTAATATTATAAAATATGTACATATATTTTTCCCACCATTTAAAATTCTTGAACCCATTAACATCTGGCAAGATCTATACACATTAGTGCTATAATATCTAGGACACTACATAGGAAACTTTACAAAACACTCAGGACCAAAGTGTGGCTGGAGTATTAGTATGCTACAAAACTTAAGTGATTCTCATGTGGTACCGACTTGAGAACCAATGTTCCACAACAATATAGAAATCACTTTGAGGAATCCAGAATAAATAGCTACTAATTTTTCTCTTAGGAATCACTCTCCTAATTATTTCTCCGTTCAAAGTGAGATTGTGGGTCATACAATACAAATGTGTGCCAAATTAGTGTGCATATATCACCGTTTTATATAATAAATGTGTTATATAAGCTTACATCATATTTGGAGGGAGCAGAGTGATCAATGTAAAATGAGATTAGTCTGTAAATGATTTCCTGAATTATACTAAAGCAATTTTTTTCATGAAGAAATGCAATATATATACATGCAAACCCTGCATACTTCACTTTACTCTTATGCATTTCCCAGCAGAAACTGCATTACTTTTTGTGGTTCAAATACAGCAAAATGGGTAGAGACCTAGAAGAAATATTCATGTTTTTTTTCTCCTTTGTAAAATAGTCAATTGTCCTTTATACTGTCGAACTTGCATTATGCTCCAGAGCAACTTATTTTAACCAACAGAGATAAATAAATTTATAGTTTATTTAATTAATGTTCATTTATTAAATGGGTGCTCATAATTTTTGTATTTTAATATTTCAACTATGAAATTTATATGTTAATTATGGGGAAGTAATGCAACATTTATCTCTTTATAAAACACATCATACCTAGATATACATTGAAACATACTGTTTTTAGTTCTTAAATTTACTTTACTAACATTTATTGAGAGACAAGAAAGTAAAAATGGTAAGTTTTCACAGGTTATAAATCCAGAAGTTTTACAGCTGACTGTGTGGGGATGGATATTCGGAAGGCTGCTCCAGTAATAATCACTCCAATCTTGGATCTATAAATAATTGTGAGGCTGGTGACACTATTAGCAGAGACAGGTAATGTCAAAAGAGGCACATTTACCAGGAAAAAAAACACATGTTCTTTTGAAAATAATTATACATTTAGTCTACCTCCTTATTTTACAAGAAGTGAGCTGAAATCAACTATAAGAATCAACTTTTTAACCTTTGTTATATAATAGAAAGTTATGAAATCTCTTTTGAATGATTTTTACATCACTTTTTACAGAAACTTTATACAAAAAAAAGTTTTCTACAAATATTTATTTTAGAACACTTCTGTCTCTTAATTTTTAATGTTGAAATTTGGTAATTTTTCAAATTCACTGAGACATAAATTCTTGTGTTTTAATTCATGTCATTTATATGATTTTATATTAAATTATGAATATTTTAAATAAAAAACATAACAAATGAATTATCCAGAAAGTGGAGTGCAGGGGCAGATGTGAATTAGCAAATTATATTCATGTGGAATGTTTTAAATTAATTTTTGCCCTAAATCCAGTTTATCCTGAGCACATCACTAGAATTATTTTTTTTAAGATTTTATGTATTTATTTGACAGAGAGAACAAGCAGGGGGAGCTGTAGAGGAAGAGGGAGAAGCAGGCTCCCCACTGAGCAAAGAGCCCGAATTCAAGTCTAAATCCAGGGTCCTAGGATCATGACCTGAGCTGAAGGCAGACCCTTAACTGACTGAGCCACCCAGGTGTCCCAGATAACTAGATTTTGATATGGAAATAAAATACTTACCATTTCAAAAACATTGCTTTTGGAACACAGGTACAACTTTTCTTGATATTTGTTAAAACTCTTCAAAACCAATTTATTTATATAAATCCTTTTTAATTAAGATGATTCTAAGTTAAATAGAAGACACATATATGCAACTTATCAGAGTTTAATAATTATTAGAATGCCAATACTAGCTTAACTCATTTGAAAACTATGCCTATGCCCATAATTAGATAGATTTCATTTGGAGGCTGTAAATTTTTTTTTGTAATGATTTCTACAACTACTTATCTGAGATTATCACAAAACGGCCAATGCTTGATGGCAAATACTGTCAAAATTTTTGCCTTTTGCAAAGCAGAAGAAATATGTGCAGTATCGTAATGAATAATGAACAAAATCTAGAAATGAAAATTTAAACAGTTAACATACAATATAAAATATTTAAAATTAAAATATCTTAATAGAAAAAGTATTTTAATAAAATCAATATTTTAATTTTAGGATTTTGATTTTTAAAAAAAACAAAATATTTTAATATTTTAATTGTGTAAGTTAACAAAATATGTGTAGAATGTGCAAATGAAAAACTAGAACACACTGATGAAGAAATTAAAGAAGAGCTATATAATTGGAGAGAGACTCTGTTTTCATAGAGGAAAGAACTTAAGATTCCAATTGTTTCTAATTTTTATTTATAGATTCAATGTAATTTTAAAATCCCAGGAAATTTCTGTCTATATTGGCAAACTGTGAAATCTGTATGGAAAGGCAAAGGTGCTGGAATGGCTAAAGCAAAAGAAAAATTGTAAAGCATCATGTAAAAGAGAAAGTCAAAGGAAAAGAGCTCACAATAACCTGATTTCAATAAAGCTACATCAATAGAGTGTGATGTTAGCAAAAGAATAGACACATTAATACAACAAAGCAGCACAAAAATACGCTGATACAAATAAAATGAACGGATTTTTGACCAAGACACAAATACAATTCATTGTAGGAAGATAGGTTTTGTAATAAATGATGCCGGAAAAATTTGATGTCCCTATGAGCAACAAACAACAACAACGACAAAAAACTTTACACGTGCATCTTTTTTTTTTAATTTTATTTATTTATTTGACAGAGAGAGAGACAGCCAGCGAGAGAGGGAACACAAGCAGGGGGAGTGGGAGAGGAAGAAGCAGGCTTCCCAGCGGAGCAGGGAGCCCAATGCAGGGCTGGATCCCAGGACTCCGGGGGTCACGCCCTGAGCCAAAGGCAGATGCTTAACGTCTGAGCCACTCATGCACCCCTTAACACGTGCATCTTATACAAAATTTAACTCAAACTGGATCACAGACATAAATGTAAATTCAAAACTATAAGATTTCTAGAAAACAATTATAATTGTGTAATAGGGGGTCTGGTGATGAGTTTTCAGATATAACACCAGATTCATACTCTGAAAGGAAAACTGATAAATTTTATGAAGTTAAAGCTTTTGCTCTGTGAGAGACACTTGTGCTCCTATGGGGAAAAAAAAGGCTGTGCTATTTCTTACAGATTAAATATGTGTATTAGAAAGCTTCATTCAGACATGAGTTATAATGCTGTTGGCTTTGAGTTCAATGCTAATAAATCATACACACACACATAAGTGTCTATGAACAGAAACACATTTGGAAAGGTTATGAAATGATGGGTTGAAAAAAATATCATGACCAAAAAACTGTAGAAAACTCACCTTTTATTTTCACTAGAAACAATGGTTCAGTATTCAAAAATTCAGTATTAACGTGAACTTTACTTGACGTAACTACTGTGAATAAAGAGAACGGACTATATATGCCACTGTAGTATGGATCCGTGATGCTAGGCATTTGTTAAAACCTATAGAACTTTCAGCAGATGTTTTTAAAAATCTAGGATGTAGAAGGATCTCAACAGAATGCAGACTGTATAACAGAATCTAATTTTATTACAAATACATGTCTACCTCTTTGAAAGTGATGGGGGAAAACTGTGCTGACCTAACCAACTTTGGAAAACATCGTTTATTTTAAAACAACTAAAACAAAAGGAACTGTACAGAGCTGTATTATAGTCGGTAAAATCTTTGTTCACAGAGTAAGTTGGAGTAATTCTAAGGTGTCTGTACATACATAGTTAGGATCGAAAAATAAGTAAATGAATGGTGGACGGTGGGAGCTAGGTTTTCCTATGTTGACTGGTTGATTATAGGCAAGCAATGGGGGAAGGCTAGGATGATCCCTGTAATACTGGATTCGATTCAAAGAGCAAACATCCTCTGACAAAGTTGAAATATTTTAGCTTTATAACAAGATGAAGCACTAAAAAAAGAAAGTAGCTTAGAACACAACCTATGCCTTATTATGATTAACAGAATTTTAAATACCCATTGTCCAGCTAAGATGGCTTCTACCTAAAGCATTAGGATTTCACTAGCTCTGCTCTAGACTACAGAAGTTCTGGCATCTCTTGTGTTATAAATGAGTGATTTGTGGCAGATCAAATGCATTCATCATTGTTTGAAATTAAATGTGTGTAAAATAAATTATATAATGCTAGATGACTTTATATTTAGTTGAAAATTTTAGGTAGGGTTAATTTCTAGTTTTTTCCGTGCATGTTTAAATTCTCATTTTTAGTTTTAGTGCTAATGTTTCCTGACCCAACATACTATGTTTATTATGGGAAGGTAAAGGTTCTGTAGTCTCAATAGGTACTGACAAGGGACTTAATTATCACTGCAATCGGGATTAATTTAATTCCATTCAAATGAGCATTGATTGGCATCAGCATTATAATTAGGACATTTCTCAAAATGGACTCAGTCTCAAATGTTTCCTTTGTTTATCTGCCCTATATTTAACCTTCTTATAAACTTAGACAAATTAAAATATAAAATAAGTAGTTATTTCCATAAAGTAGACATTTTCATAATCTTTATCCTATGGTAAATAGCAGATTATAAATAAGAAAATTCAAAAGACTTATATAATTTTTTAAACAGAGTTGATCAATAATTGATTTGCCTAAGAGGTGATCAACAACTGATTGCCACCTTTGTGTAAACCAGTGGATCATTTTATTAGCAATAATGGTTTTTTTAATGTGATAAAATAATGATAGCAGCTATAGATTTGGAAGTTCAGTTTGACATTTTACCATCAAAGTAAATTTCTGTTAATCATGTTTTGAATGTGCATATTAAAACAGAAGGACAAGAATAAGCCAGGCAATAAAAGGTCGAAAATACATCTAACCCAGCAGTATTAAAAGGTAGATAACTCACTGCCCACCTTCCAGACTTGTTTTGTTCCTTAAATTAGTAGGTCATTAGGAAAAAATGTGTTTGGTAGTGGGAAACCTAAAAATATAAGAAATGTTAGTAAAAACATTGTATCTCGGTTACACCTAACCCACTTCTCTATCTCTGACATTTTATCTAGGGAGATCTGTTGATAAATTTGGCAACACTTCCCAGATACCACTATATATCCGATGATGATTATGTCTCACTAAATTTAACTTTCTCTCAATTATTATGAACTGTAACCGTTATTGTGCTGTGTTCCTGAATACATCCACCTATCTGCCCTCCTATTCAATAGTATTTTACCATATATTACTTCCTGTTTACTTGGGCCATCTGACTAGTTTAGGCCAACTAATTGTAAGAGGCAGTGGTGTGAGTCACTGCCACACAGGAGAATTTGATTGCCAATAGGCAAACCTAGTGAGATCTCTTTCCATCTGCCACAGTGATAGAAAAATATCAATTGATTGACTCTTCTAACAGACTCAATCCCTGGTGTGAGGATATATGGGATATGTAGTTTGTCCAAAATAGACATAGTAATAAATAAGAAATTAATCCTTGTTATTTAAGGTCATTTTAGTTCCAGGGTTGTATTTTTAAGCTATTGTGGTTGAATGTGATACCTGAAATAATTTAACAACTCTTTTTGGAGGATCAGCCATCTATATGCCTAGCATTGTACTAGGCACCGTGAATACACTGGTGAACAAGGCTGATAAACTTCATGCCACAGCGTTGAAGTCCATAAACACAAAAATAAACACTTTTATACCATTTCAAAGATGTGTAAATACCATGAAGTAATTACAATAGGGTAATGGTAAGGAACAAATAAGTGTCTGAAAAAGTGACATTTGAAAGGGAAATAAAGAAAAAGAAGTAACAATATGAAAAAATGGAGAAAGTTTATTTTAGATATAGGAAAACAATTTCCTATAGTAGAAATCATCATGGTAAATCTGAGGATACAGAACAAAATCCCATATGCCTGAGGATGCCAGAGAGAGAAAAGTATGAAATTGGACTGGAGAGAGAGATGGGACCATTTGGTGCAGGACCATGTAGAGCACGGAAGATGCTTGCAATAACAATTTATTGAAATGTTACAATGGGTCAGGGAGTGATCTGATCTAATCTACATTTTGAGATTATCTCCTGCATTGTAGAAAATTAACCCTGGTCGGGCAATAATGGAAGGAAGAAAGTCAATTAGGTCTCTACAGCAGGGTGCAATGTGTAAGAAGCTGTTGACAGTGAATAGCTTTTTATGATGGGAAATAGTGAAAAAGAAAATGTGAACTGCTTTTGGGAGTAATACAGAAAGCATATGCCATTGTTGGTGATAAGTGGTGTTAAGGGACAGAGATAGAAGGATCAATCTTAGAGTTTGGGCCTAAGCAAACGTATGTATGGTGGTGTAATTATAGAGAATGGGGAATAAGATGGAGATGTGCTTTCACTATATGTACTCTAAGAATGGTGTTCTTTAAAACTTTGATTATAATAGAGATATACATTATCAGAACAGGAAAAATGATATAACTTCTCTCCTAAGTACCTACTAGAGGCATTACTTAGCATAATTCATAAAAGATGTCCCTAGGACACCTCATCCTACTAGAATATGCCTTCAATACACTAAGGACTGACATGAAACTAGTGTTTAGATGCTTCAACATGATAAAAATGCATTCAAATATATATTATTAAGATTAATATTAAAATCTGATAACAAACAATATTTTCAATATTACTAAGAATTATTAATATTATTTGGGGCCGACTCCTTTTATATATTTTACTAGCTTTTGCAATTCTACCATCAGGCAGGGATAATCAGCTCACATGACAATTGAGAAAACACCATCAGAGAATTTTAAGTGACTTGCTAATGTACAATAAGTTGGTAGCAGATATGCTATAAAAATTCGGAAACAATGACTACTAACCTACTAAGTTCTGTAGAGTAGCATGTTGTATTTCACTAAAATTTCTTCTATGGAATACCATCATATGCTGGAGAAGAGACAACAAGGTCAAAATATAAGAAAGATGAGTCTCATCTATTACAAAAGTGTCCCATTTAATTTCTTATTTACAGATAAAACTGTACAGGTACCATAGTTCCTGAAGATAAATAGATATCAACATCTCAGAGGAGAAAGAAAATGACCAGAAACATATCATGACAGCTGAAGCTTTTTAGAGGATATTCAGCAATGTGACACTCGTCAACATTTCTATTCCAGTGAAATCAGCCACAGTGTGTCCAAAGATAACGAAATTTTGATTCTTTTAAGAGGCAATTCTACCGAAGGTAGTACAGACATAATAAGTTATCTCAACTTATTCACATTTGGGTGGAGGAAGAGAAAGGTTTTGTGTCAGGGAAAACAAGAGGATGAAATTGTTTTCCATTTATTCGTAATTTCACAAGACAAAGAATTTGGAGAATTTTCTCAATTCCAAGTTCTGTAAAACTATTTATTTGCAGGACTTGGTTTGTTGAATTATAGTTTAATATATCAGGCTTTAAAATACTATTTCCCAGGATAATAAATATATTGCAAGTGGTGTCAATACTGGTTGCAGTCATTGAGAAATCAGTTATCAGAAAAAAGAAATACCACATCACCAAAAGTCTACTCCACATCTAAGCTTGTATTTTTGTAGGCAAGACAATATTTTTTATTGAGCTTATTTAAGATAGTTTTTGTCAGTTACTACCAAAAAGTTCTGACTAAAATGAATTAAAAGAGACAAACATTTTTTATTTCCAACAGGGAAAAAGATATTGTCCCGGAAGCAAGCTAAGTGTGTTAACATTAACTTCTATAACTTAATATTAAATATTTGACTGTAAATAAAAGCACTTAAATAAAAGTTTGATTATGTGACCTAAAATCAAAAGAGTCACATGGTCACACATTTTACTCCATGATACACTCTGAATAATTTTTATGAATGATATGTTGGGGGATCAAAGGTTTTTTAAAATTTCTTTTTTCATGTGAAGATATCCAATTGCTACAAGCAATCTTGATTGAGAAGATCACTCATTTCTCAAGTAAATTGCAGTGGGAAACATGGCTATTTAAATTTCCATTGTAACCTTTAAAATCAGACCTTAAATCCCCCTCAAAAATAAATAAAAACCTTCTAATAATTTGCTATTTTATCGAATCTATAAATCAATAAAATGTTTAAAAATAAGCAAGGGCCTTTTGAATGACTACTTAACCATATTGAGTCTTTTAATTCTTTTTTTATTTTTTAAAGTAAACTCTATGCCAAATATGGGGCTTGAACTCATGACCCTAGGATCAAGAGGTATATGTTCTGTGGACTGTGCCAGTCAGGTGCCAAACAATTCTTGAACATTATTTTTTTAGAGTTTTAAAATTTTTCATAGAATTTTCTAATGTGCATTATATTTTCTTATTTGACATAGGAGTTATTTACAGTATCTTGCTTTAAATAATGTGGTGATTTGCATTTATCTTTACGTTTCTAATTTAAATCCACTGTGACCAAAGAATATGCTGCATAATGGCAATTTGTTGAGGCTTATTTTTTTCTCCACACTCAGTACATGACCAATTTTAATAAGGAAACGTTTTCTGTAAGTTTTGGATATAGTGTTCTAAACATGTATACTAAGTATGTTAATTAATATGCATTCAAATAATATATGCCATTAATACTTGTTCTGTCTGATTTGTCAATCATTGAAAAAGGTTGGTTAAATCTTTAATTATGCACTTTGATTTTTAAATATCTCTTTTAAACATCATCAATATCTTCGTTCCTTTTACAGAGTTCACACGTATGTTAACAGGAGCACAGAATTTTAGGAATGCCATGAATTTTTCTTGATTAAACCCTAAATCGGGGACACCTGGGTGGCTCAGTTGGTTAAGCATCTGCTTTTGGCTCAGGTCATGATCATAGGGTGCTGGGATCAAGTCCCATACCTGGCTCCTTGCTCAGCGGGGGAGCCTGCTTCTTCCTCTGCCTGCCGCTCCTCCTGCTTGTGCTCTCTCTCTCTCTCTCAAATAAATAAATAAATAAATAAATAACCAAACAAATAAATAAATAAAATCTTTCAAAAATTTTAAAAATAAACCTTAAATCAGTATCATTTTCCTCCAAAATACAGTTAGTCTTCAGATTTATGTATTTAGTCATTAACAGAGTCATGGAACATTTCCATTCATTTTTTAAAATATATAAAACTTCATGATTTATGTTTTCTTTCTTTTTAGTTTTAAATTGTGTTCCTATATTTATATTATCTCTTGCAACCAGTGCATAGCTGGTTGAGTTGTTGTTGTTTTATTTGTTTTTAACATTTGAAATCCCTTGACTTAAAAAAAGAAAAAGGTCTATCTTTAGATAATCTTGGACATACAGAGAAGATAGAAATATAGTGGAGAGTTGCTATTTGCCTTTCCCCAGTTTCCCATTACCATTCTACATTTCTCAAAAATGCCTAGAGATCCATGTTGCTGAGGAAAATCTCTTCCCTGTTATGAACCTTAGTACCTTAACACATCGTTCCTTCCACAGCCCACCAATGTCCTCAAATATGACATATTTCAATATTCCCATTTACTTTTAATTATTTAAGAAGGAACTGTGGTCTGATGCTACCTACAGCACCCTATCAGGAAACAAAACTTACTCAAATTTAAACTAATTGATGGGGTGTCTGGCTGGTTCAGTCTCTAGAGCATGTGACTCTTGATCTCGGGGTTGTGAGTTCAAGTCCCACATTGGGTGTGGAGATTACATAGAAATAAAAAAAAATCTTAAAAAAAACAGTTGAGGTTCAGGAATCTTCATATTATCTATTAAATAACTAACAGTGTAGGGGAAACATCTTAGATTTTTATCAAATATTTCCCAAGATAATGGATAATAAAATGATAAATTATTTCAAATGATTAAGTACTATTAATATTATTCTTCACAAAGACACCTATCTACTTTGTATTAGTTGGTGTATATTGATGTATTATATCCAACTGTGAGAGTAGACGTATGTGTGCTTATTATATTACTCCTTTATTATATTGCCCTAGTAATCAATACATGGATATGAAACATAGACTGACAAGGATAGGAGTGGTTTTGTAACCACTAAACTAACCAACTCCATTTAGTTTCCACAGCAATCATAGGCAGGCTTCCTTGTAAATAACAATTATCCTTAATTTAATATGATCTTGGGGGTGCTACAAATATCCCGTATGTGCTCAGTCTCAGCATTGTCTTTTTTGCTTTCTACAGGGTGCCTGAAATTTCATAGAAAAGTCTTATTCATTTAGATTTAGTATATTATAGTTTTAATGTGACGATGCCACATAAAATAAAAAAATAAGCTCTTACCAAAACCATTTAGTTTGAGGAAACAAGATGGATGGTAAACAGCTGTGCATCAGAAAGATAGGCCAAAAAAAGAAAGAGGAAAATTTGAAAGCTAGGGGAAAGTAGAATTAATAAAGGAGACTAGAGGTTCTGAAGCAGACCTCCGGCACTGTCAAAAGCGACAGCAACCTGGGTCTTCTTGGCAAAACCATGTGTCACAAGCTAAATTTTCAGTTCTAACAAATAAGTTGCTTCGGATGATAGAGGCAAAATGGTAACAAGAAATCCACAGCATAGGGGCGCCTGGGTAGCGCAGTCGTTAAAGCGTCTGCCTTCGGCTCAGGGCGTGATCCCGGCGTACCGGGATCGAGTCCCACATCGGGCTCCTCTGCTGTGAGCCTGCTTCTTCCTCTCCCACTCCCCCTGCTGTGTTCCCTCTCTCGCTGGCTGTCTCTATCTCTGTCAAATAAATAAATAAAATCTTTAAAAAAAAAAAAAAAAAAGAAATCCACAGCATAGCGATAGATAAAATATCTCCCGCAAATGAATTTAGAATGAAACGAAAATTATTTTATAACAAGCACAAAAAATTGGTTACAATGCCAAATTTGTTTAATGTTATTGATGTTACTGATGTCTCTAGAGGTGCTGAACATGTGCTGGAATAGTGAATTTGCTGAATCAAGGCAGCATTAATTATGAGAAGGGGAGGAGGAATGAAGAGAAACTGACAACGAAAAAGATTCCTAACCCAAATTGGTATACTGTTATTATTAGCTAGCTATACTTAAGTTTTACAAGACCTTATAACTTGTACTGTGTGAGAATTTTTACATATGGAGAAATTTATGCTCCAAATTATTATTTTTTAAAATTGTAAATGGACATATGTCTCTATGAACGGCCTTAGTAGCTAAATCTCTGCTTTAAAAAGATGGTTTTTTATATTCTTTAATGCCAATTACTAAGTCATTTGCTTTCTCAGCTGGCTTCCCCCCCCCTTTTCTGTTAAATCACAACTAGCTGTGCCACACTGTGATCTTTTCATTAACACTTTAGGCACATATAATTAGCACATTTATTGCTTTTTATCTGTCTATTCAAAAAGATTAACACTTTGCCATCTATTCTGTTGAGGTAACCAATGACTGTTAAGCCTGAGTCTTTTGACTTTCTTTAGGGTATCAGCTTATCTGGGTACAAGCAAGATGCCAAATTTGTTTTGTAGCTTTATGGAATTTACCAAGGTTTGATACATACTAGAATATAATTAATAACATTTTGATTTGTAATCTAGATCCAGATAAGCTATATAGACAAATAGATATAGATAGATATCCATCCATCCACCCTTCCTCTTTTACTGCATTGTTTTATTCAAAAACTTAGCTGCATATGGCTTCATGTTACAAAGGAAATTGCTAAGAAAAGAAAAAGTTTGGGTAAAATTTGACGATACCTTTATGCCTCATATTTATAATCACTATTAGTAAATAATAAACTCAGAGGAGTTATACAAGTTAGATTTTGCTTGAAAGATTATTTCATATACCAGCTTAACAAAGGAAGCTTTGTTTATACGTTAACATATATGGACAACCCTCAGAACTAGTTGTTCTGCCAAATACGTGTTCATAAACATTTGAGTGTGTTTGTTAGAAATTCAGTATACTTTTATGAAAAAGAAAATTGCATGAAGTAATATCTCAGTTTGCTTAAATTTAAGGACATACAAATAAAATTTTAATTAGTACTAGCTGAAATTTTTATGTATCTAGCATTGATACTGAAGACATTATCTGTAATATGTTATGCACACCTTTCCCATTAACAATTTGTTATTGTTTTTGCTAGAAAACTTTACTTACAATTTGCTTTCTACAATTTTGCAAGGAACATGTCTATGCGAATATAAGTATGTGAGGAAAGAGAAATCATCTGCAAAATGACTGAAAGGAATTGTTTCTACTTAAAGAATTTCGAACAATGATTGCCAGAGATAATTTTGTTTTAAATTAAAAGGATGTTTTTATGATTCTTTCTTGGATTAAAATAGATTGGCCTTCAGTTCTCTTTCTGGCTATCTTCAATTCACATGACAAGAGAACAGAAAGAGATGAGAACAAAAATAAAGCATAGGTCTATACTTTTAAAATAGCAAGACTTTTCTAAGAAAAAATTAGCTACTTTGAGACTTGTTGTATTACCCTAGTAAGTAATAGCTCTAAGGGATCATCTAGGATCAAAAATCTCTGTGTGCGTGTGTGTGTGTAGTGAAGAAAGATTTAAAAAAAAAATTGGGGGGTAAAGTCTTCATTTCTGGCTCCGATAAACAATAAAGTAGAAAATTTTAAGAGTTATATACACGTTAGATAATTTTGTCTCCAAAATGTTAATTGAGATTTCCTAAATGGGGTAAGAAACAATAAGAAAGAAGATAAGGGGGTGCCTGGGTGGCTCAGTCAGTTAAGCAACTGCTCGAGTCATGATCTCGGGGTCCTGGGATTGAGCCCCACATTGGGCTCCCTGCTCGCTGGGAAGCCTGTTTCTCCCTCTCCCACTGTCCCTCCTCCCTGCTTGTGCTCTCTCTCTCTCTTAAATGAATAAATAAAATCTTTAATAAAAAAAAAAAGAAAGATGATAAGGACATTTCAGTGTTGAATATTGTTATTGTCCTTCTCTTCCCAGAAAATTTAGGCTATTTTCTTTGAGGATTTAGTCAGAGAATTATTCTGGATTGAAATTTTACTAAGGGTTTCAGAAACTTTGTAGTATAAGATGTCAGAAGGTAAATATTGTTTCCCAAATCTGTACTTTATGAAAAGCATAAGGACTCCGGAAGATTAAAAATTACACTTTTGCAAACTTGGCAAACAGTATATAAAAAGAGGTTAGCCATGTAGTAGGAAGAAAGCTAGTGAGAAAGTTCAGCTTCATCTAAACTGAGGGCGCTCATCTGATACACTCAATAGTTCAAGCTTTGAGGCCTAGATGCACACTTTTAGTTCCCACATAGGACAAGCAAAACAATTAAATTTGGGATCGAAGAATAGCCAGCTCTGAGTTGAAGTGAGATTATGTTCCCTGAGAAAGAACGTGCAGTTGGGGAAAATCTTCTATTTTTGAAGCATTAGAGTTTATTTTTTATTTTTATATTGCCTGATATTGATGAGTGGTTTATTTGGATGAATCATTTTAGTGGACAAAGGAGAACTTTACAATTGTGGATAAATTTAGCTCACAGAAAGGAAAAAATGTATTTGTGGATATCCTACCTGGAAAGAACCAATGTCGTTCTGATTTCAAATATACTGGGTAGGAGTATGATGAAGGATTATTTTGCCTCTTTACTTTTCATGAATGAATATCTTTTAGGAAATAGAAAAATAGATTTCAACAATCATGTAACCTTGACTCTCCTTTTTCTCTATCCTCCTCTCTCAAAAATATATCACAATATTCTAGTCTCAACAAAAGTAGTTTCAATAAATCTCTTTACCAAATTATTTATAGAAAAGTAACCACTTACACTGTGCCCTTCATAAAAGGGAAGGATTCATAGAGGAATTTCTCTATGAGAACTTAGAGGTTTAACACATAAACCTCTAAAATAGATCCTGTGTGTGTGTGTGTGTGTGTGTGTGTGTGTGTGTGTGTGTGTGTTGAGGATATTATAAACAAGTAACAGCCAGAATGGACCACACACCAGCCAAAGAGACCTTGAACAATATTCTCAGTGGTTTTCTTGTTAGTGATCCTTGTATGGTTTTTGCAATTTAAAGTGCAAGATAGCACATGAAAAAAATATGTTAACCTGAAATTAACAAGCATGGTCATGTCTTAGCACACTATATCATACTATATTCTGAAACTCTATTTTTTCCATAACACAGAGATCCATCAGGACTGGGTTCAACTCAAGTATAGATGCGTGCTTGTGTGTGAGAGACAGGGAGAGACAAAGATGGGGGGGGGCAGGGCAGTTGCATCTCCAGAAGTAGTAATATGAACCTCATTCACTGTGACATAATCATTCTATGTGCTCCCCTCTGGCTGAAGATTTTAGTTATCTATAAACTTTTATGCCATATTCGGTATATTAAAATGCTATTGATTTTAGTATATTTTAAAACATATTACCTTTCATTAACTCACTTTACATGTACTATTTTTCTATTGACCCTGCTATCTTTTACAACTATAATCTTAACAAGTTATCATGATTTTTGTCTTCCTGAAGTTTTTGTATCTTATCTAGAGTAATTGGACAGTATAACTTATTAAAAAAGAAATTGTGCCTTATGTTTTGAAATGGAAACACAGAGGTTTACCCTATCTACTATTTCCTTTAACCTTAATCTGACTCATAGGAACATCTGCGTCTAAACAACTTGTCAACTCACATGGCTTCTGTGAAAAGATTGACAATATCAGTAGTGACAGGTTCTGAAGAACCCATGTAATATTCTAATACCCATGTAAGACAGGAATTGAGTGAGCAGGTGGTAAGACACAACTGCTAAATATGCATCTTAAATTTATTAAGACCATTTGAGGGTGAGAAGGAATCAAGAAAAAAGTTATAGATGGTAAACAAAAATAAAAGCAAGGTCATCAGGTATACCTCTTCTCAAAGGTCAAAACTGCTTTTCAATGTGTTATACAAAAATTTTAATGTAATCAATCAAAGAGACCTTGTTCAATCATTTTTAAAATGTAGTAAGTATGGTAACTAACTAGAATTTAAGTAAAACTTGAAAAAAATTAAAAAAATAAATGTAGTAATTGCAAATACAATTGAGTCGAATTTCCCCATTAAAATATGGAGATACGAAAGATAATTTTATATTTCGTTATTTTCGAGTTGGTTATCTCTAGCTTTTACAATTCATTTATTTGAAAACACTGAAGTTAGTCGATTTTCCATTTTAACTCAAAACATCAAAATTAAAATCATTGTGGCACCTATGTAGCACTGATAAGCCACATAATAGCATTGTATTATAGGTTAAAATCAAGTCACTGGAATTTGTATATGCCAGTTTTCCACACATAACAGTAATTATCACTAAACATTATAGCTAAAGTTGTTTAGGTTAAATCTCACTAAGTCAGTAAGGAATGAGTTAACTCAATGTTCCATAATACAGTTCCCCTCAATGAGGATACTAATATTTATTTGATACGGTTCTTGGGAGCATTACAGGGAAAAGCATGCAAAGAGCTTATTTTTTGCCACTCATTCCACTAAGAGTAAAAATATTGGTCAAACAAGTTAGCTGTATTGGTCAGCTAAATTATGTATTTAAAATTGTCCTCAGATCCTACATTTGAATAGTTGCCGGTTAGCTGAACTGTTCTTTCCTATTTATTTTTGTACATGTAATTTTGGCTTTTATTGAATACTTAGACATGAATTCTTGCCTAACTTGAATATTGTTATCTCTGTTACAGATATTCTAAACTAATTAAAGCCTGTTATTTGATTACACATATTCTTGAAGTATCCTGCTCCAATATTTTGTCTGTTTATGCTTGGGTTATATTTTAAATCTTATTTTTAAACAATTTCATACTTACTGAAAAGAAAAAAGAGCTCTTACATACCCCTCACTCTGAGTCCCACTCAGGTTTTATAAGTTGCCCTAATGGTAAAAAAAGATCCACGGCAAAAAAGCAAAACAAGATCCAATCCTGGATTATGTGCTGTGCTCAGTTGTATTTCTTTAATCTCTTTCAATCTGGAACAATTGTTCAGTTTTTTCTTGACCTCCATGACCCCAACATTTCTGATGATTAAAGACTAGCCATTATAAAATGCCCCTCAATTTGGATTTGTTTCATGTCTCCTAGTATTAGGCCCTATCTCTGGCAGGAGTATCATAGTATAAATGCTATTCCCAGTGCATGTCATTGGGTGGCACATAATATTGGCTAGTTCTAGTTCTGATGGAGTTAACCATAAGTTTTTGATGATTGATGACATCTTCCAGATTTCTCCATTTTATGCTTCCTTTTTCCTTTCCCTTACCTTTATATATGTATAAAGAGAGGGGGGGAGGAGTTTTAGGTTTATAACAAAAATAAGAGGGATGTACAGACTTTTGCTATATATATATCCCCTCACCCACAGATGCATAGCTTCTTCCATTATCAGCATCACTCACCAGAATTATTTTTAACCAAGTTTCAACCTACGTGGACACATCAGAGTCACCCAAAGTCTATAGTTTACCTTAGATTTCACTCTTGATGCTCTAAATTTTATGGGTTTGAACAGTGGTGTAATGACACATGCACATCATTATAATACCATGCAGAGTCTTTCCACTACCCTACAAATCTTCTATGCTCTGCCTTTTCATCTCTACTCATTCCTGACGTCCCTCTCCTGGTGACCACGGATCTTACTACTGTCTTGCCTTTTCAGGATATCTTATAGTTGGTATCATACAGCATGCAGCCTTTATAGATTGGCTTCTTTAACTTAGTAATATGCATTTGTGATTGTTCCATGTATTTTCATAGTCAACACTTCTTTTTTTTTTTTTTTGTGCTGATTAATAGTCCAATGTCAGAATATATTCTATCCATTCACTTACTGCAGGATATCTGGTGCTCCCACATTGTGGCAATTACTAATAAGGTCCCTATAAACATCCAATGGGCATGTTAGGGTACAGGCATGAATTTTCAAATGCTTTGGGTAAATAACAAAGGGCATGATTGTCAGATCATTTGATAAGAGTATGCTTAGTTTTGTAAGAAACTGCTAAACTGTCTTTCACACTGCAAGCAAATTAGTAAGAGTTCCTGTTGCTTCACATCGGCATCAGCATTTGATGTTGTCAGTGCTCTGCATTTGAGCCATTCCAATAGTTGTGCAGTGTTATCTCACTATTGTTTTAATTTGCATTTCCCTGTTGAGCTACGATGTGGACCATCTTTTCATATGATTATTTTCCATCTGCATATCCTCTTGGGTGAGCTAAGGTCTTTGGCCTTTTTTATTTATTTTTTTAATTTGTTTTCTTACTGCTGACATTCAAAAGTTCTCTGTATATGTTGGATAAGTCTTTTGTAAGATGTGACTTTTGCAAGTATTTTCTCCCAGGTTGTGGCTTGTCTTCTAACTCTTTTGGTATTGTCTTTTGCAGAACAGAAGTTATAATTTTATTTTTTTTAAAGATAATTTATTTTAATTTTTTTAAAGATTGTAATTTATTTTAGAAAGAGAGTGTGTGTGTGCTGGTGGGAGGGAGGGGCAGAGGGAAAGGGAGAGGGAGAGGGAGAGAGGAAGCAGACTCCTCAATGAGCACAGAGCCCGAGCTGGGGTTCAATCTCAGGACCCTGAGATCACACCTGAGCCAAAATCAACAGTCAAATGCTCAACTGACTGAGCCACCCAGGGGCCCCCAGGAGTTTTTAACTTTAATGAAGTCCAACTTATCAATTCTTTATTTTATGGACTGTACTTTGGTGGTGTATCCAAAAGGTGATGACCAAACAGAAAGTCAGGTCAATTTTCTCCTGTTACCTTCTAGGCATTTTATAGTTCCGCTTTTTATACTTAGGTCTGTGATTCATTTTGAATTAATTTTTGTGAAGGGTATAGGGTCTAACCTAATAAAACATGTGCAAATATATGCTAGTAATACCGATCTATTCCAAAATACATGTTAATTTCATTATTTCAAATGGTGGTAATTCAATACAAAATTAAATATTTATCACCATTCTTGTAGAGAGAAATGCAAAGACTGTAATACACCAATTTAAATAACATCTAGGTAATGATTTCTACAAGACAATACAGAGCAATCAATTATACTTTCTTCTAACACACAAAGATATCCACAAGGCATTGTCAAATGTATCATTAATTCACGAAGCAGAAAGTGTAAAATCTTATTTTTTAATGTATGTACTTGGATATACATAGAAAAATATCTGAAGGGTATCAATGGCTTTAAAGTTATTTCTGAATAATTGGTATATGGACTTTTCCTTTTTAATTGCCAATTTTTCGTAAGAGAAATAATTATACAAATTTATTAAAACAAATTTCAAACAAATTTTTTCAGATTTTAAAGCATTTTTTAAATATAATTACTTATTATAGCCTATGTAGCTTGGGAGTCCAGGGGAAATAAGACTATCTAAAGAAAACATTTCAACCTCTGTTCTGAAATTAAAACTTTCTTCTCATGTTCTGACTTTAAAAAATAGGTTTAGAGTGAACGTTGGTCTCTTGCAGCTAAAGAACCAGGCGATATCTATACATTTTATAGGTAACGCTAGCAGGGATTGGGAGGAGACTTTCTTCTAGTTATTCCTAAATTGTGACACAACACATCTAGAAATGACGTGAGCCCTGGTGAGGTGTTATAAGTTGTCACTTTCTGCCACCCTGCCTCTGACTTTTTCAGTCCCAAGAAACAAGCAAAACTCTGAGGCTCAGGAGAAATTGTGGAAATAATGAAAGAAAAAAAAAATAGCACAGGTTTATCTCAAAGTGTCTTGTATAAAAATATGGTATAATATTTTTAAAAATAAGCCACACTGAAATAGTTAAAATTATTTCTGAAAGATAAGGTTGTTAATTACATAATGTCCTTTTTAATTGCAATTGTGTGCACTATGATTTTTCAGACTAAGGAACTTGAAATAAAATATGTGTTTATTATGAGAAACACAATCAGTTTATACAATATGGTATATTATATGACTATATATTACATTATCACAAAGAACTAACTTTTTAAATGAAGTATTTTAAATGTGCCAATACACACACACTCGTGTGCAACACATGCACATACAGTATGAGGGGACTTAACTGTTACTTGAAATTATCTGAAATTTCAACCTTTTGCCCAAATGATGGGGTTAATAAAAACTTAACTCATTTCCGTAGAAGAATTGAAGACATATGGATGCACAATGCAATGAATACGAAAAGACAACTATTGCTACATAATCGGTCCTCAGTTATTTAATACACCACTTTCACCATGTTTGTGGAGGCTAACATAGGATGAGAAATCTTTTAGCTACTATCTAAATAGTATTCTCACGGAAATCTTTTAAAAGAGATCTCAAGCTAAGAAAAGAGCAATGATCACTAAGATATTTAAGAATGCCTGAAACCTTCCTATTAGAAAACACGTATTCTAAGAATAACCAAATGGAAGAGATTACTCCATAGTGGGGGGTGGTAGTTCTTCCCATGAATGTGTGGATGAGTTAAAGGAGATAGAATACAAATTTATTTCAATGCCTAAAAATGCTCTGAACATCTCTGAACACCCAGTCATAGAATGTTAGGCCGGAAATGAAAGCTAAAGGAATATAATTTTACTTAATTCTAACTCTATCATCCATTGTGAAAGAAAGGGCCAGGGATTTAAAGTATATTCTTTCTGTTTAAGCAAAGGTAATTAAAATCTATGATTTCTAACTTCAATTTAGTGCTCTTTTCAAAACACCTGTGTAAATGGTTTTGTTTTTCCAATTCTGCCTGAGTTAAACTGACAGACAAATTGCATGTTCAAGCATGTAAGACATGCATATAAGAAATCTATCTTTTTGGAAAGGTAATTTTTTTGTTACCTATCCCAGTTTTAAAGGAAAAAAAAACCCAAAAAACAAAAAACAAAACTCCCCTAAAGAATGACTTCGTTTTTTTAGCCTTTAAATCATTTCGGTTTAGTGAAATGGATTCAGTATTTTACTCCCAACATAAACCACATAATCTTCCTCATCTCTGTTTTATTCCTCATTGCCCAAATGTAATTGACTAAAATAAAATTAGTTCAGCAGATTTTTCTTCAGATTGTTGAAGCTGCAAACATTGATTCCTGAACTAACAGCATTTTTTATAATAATGATACAGATAAAGATCAACATCATTAGATTATGGAGTACAATGGCCCAAATATTCTGGGGAAAGAAATAAATTGAAAGTGATTGTTAATACTTTCCTCACCACAGTTCCTTGAAAACACACAGAATATCTACTGCAAACTTGGATACAAACCATTACTTCGCTATTAAACAATTTTAGTCTAAATGTCTATAGTTTAGCAAAATTATTATCTCATTACACAGGATGTTTATTTTATGTAATGTACAGTTCAACTCATTTTCTATTTCAAAAATAAAACATAAATTACAACTTGAATAGACAAAATGTACACTAAATGAGAAGGAATTAAATCTTTGAATAAGTGAAAACTAATTTAATAAAGGCCTTTTATGATGCAATCTGCTAAAATAACTAAAATAATCAAAATAACTAAAGTAACTAGCTTCATCACAGAATTAAGAGTCAGCTCAGAAAGCGTTGACTATAAATGAAGCACTTTAAAATATCAGCATGTTTGTTGTGATCACCAGCGAATCATTTGACGTATTTATGGTCTCTAAGAGAAAATCCGTAATTTAGTTGGGACACTAAATTATGAATACACTGAAGAGAAATATGAACATTGTATTATAGGTTTTCTTACATTCGGGGACATTGCCACAATTTGTGGTATAATTAAAAAGATTTTACAAGCAGTCAGTCATTAAGTTATTTTAATTTTCCATCTCTAATGAAAGAGAAAAAGCTCTTAGCAGATGTATTATGTGACTATCAAATTAGTCTAAATCTTCAAAACTGCCTGAGGGATTCCTTGCATAAATGGTCCTTGAAAATTAACACAAAAATAAAACTTTCTCCCCATACCTGTTTACACATTTTATTGACTAAAAACTTATCTTATTTCAAATATGACTGGTGTTAGGGACTGAACTATGTCCTCCACCACCCAGAAAAATATGTTGAAGTCCTAACCCCAAGTATCTCAGAATGTGACCTTATCAGGGTCATTGCAAGAGTAATGAGTTAAGTTTAGATGAGCTCATAGTGAAGTAGGGCAGGCCCCTAACCCATTACGACTGGCCTCCTTATAGCACAGGACACGTAAAGACAGACATACACAATGACACTATGTGACAACAAGGCAGAGATAGGAGTTAGACATCTGCAAGCCAAAAAAAATGTCAAAGATTTCCAGCAAAATACCGGAAGTTAAGATGAGGCAAGGAATGGTTTCCCTACAGGGTTCAGAGGACCTGCAGCCTGATGACACCTCGATTCTGGCCTTCCAGCCTCCAGAACTAAGAGGCAATACAATTTTATTGTTTTAAGCCACCCATCTTGTTACCGTGGTACTAGAAAACTAATATAACTGATGCATTCATATTTTCAGCCCTCAAGGAGACTATGAAATTGAAAACAGAAAAATGATTTTAAATTCTCAGTGATAGATATATAAAAAACATATAAAATATTTATCTGGATGCTTTTATATGTGTGTTTGTCAGTGCATTTATTTGTTGTTTTCTTTGGGTAGGCATTCATGCTAGGTATCTGCCCAATGAGAATCACATGTTTTTAGACTGTTCAGTCCTATGTGAGTACCTTATAAGATTGAAACTGAAGGAATTATATTGCTATGGAAATGGATGGTAATCCTTCTACAGAAATGCCCACCCCTGTCCTTTGTAATCAAGCTGACACTACTATTGTAGAGTATAAAGTGGCTCTTCCTGTCTTCTAGATGTAGCCTTGTGCATGTAATTTTGCAATATCATTTAGCTTCAACAGTCCCTAGTTTATATCCCTTCTCTAGATCTCTCTCCTAATGGCAAGACTTGTAAAATCAGTTGCTTCACTTGAATGTCTAAGAGACCCCTCAAAGTCTAATGGACCTCTAAAAGTCAACATGACCAAAACTGAACTCCAGGTTGCCATGCCACTTTCATCCTCCCATACCTCATCCCAGTAGTGTACTCAGTTTTGCCCTTTCAATTGTTCAGGTCACAAGAGAGTTAAGGAGTTTTTCTTCTTTTATTTCCTAACTTCACAGATCTTTGGTCTTTCAAGAAACACTACTGGCTTAATTTGAAATTATTATCCCAAATTTACTTGCTTCTGGAACTAGTACAAACCACTAAGACTTTCCCAGGGAGTAGCATGATACGCTTCTAATCAGTCTCTCTACTTTCTTCTTTCCCCCCTTGTTTATTCTCAACATTTCCATCAGAGTAGTCCTTAAAATGTGAGGCAGGAGCCTTCCAGTCTAGGCTAGATGACATAGGCTAATCTCTCTCTCTCGCTGCTTGTCTCCATTAAACATAAACTATAATTACTGGAAATAACACAAGAGGAAAGCAAAGGATAACTCTGAAAGTTAGAAAGAAAAAGGCAAAAGACTTAAGGACCCCAGGAATTGAGTAAGGACATTTTATAACTAGAGATACAACATTTCCTGAATTCTAGCCTATAAGTAGAAGTGTCTCAGGTAGGCTCATTCCTCTGTCACATTGAAGGAGAGTCAAGCCTACATCAGGCAAGTACAGTAGCATTGGCAAAAGAGAGCAATTCTAAACCCACAAAAATCCATGGCCAGGGGAAGCTCTCTCTGTCTTAGCCAGACTTAAAACTTCCATTTGCAACTTATGCAACTTATGTCACTCTCTGTCAAATAAATAAATAAAATTCTTTAAAAAAGCATGAATCAATAATATAGAAAAGAGTAAACAATAGATAACAAAAAATCAAAAGACTAGTTCTTTTAAAAAATCAAATAAAAAAGACTGCTAAACTTCTAGAAAGAATGACAAAAATAAAAAGGAGAAGACATAAATAACCAATATCAGGAATGAGACAGGGAATGTCACTAGTGATTTTCCACCATCAATATGATAATAACAGCATACTACTGTCATTTTTACCCACAAAATCCAGTAACATTAAAGAAAGGAACCAATACATTAAAAAACATATACTCAAAACCTAACCATGATAAAATAGTCCTATAATCACTTAAGTTATTAAATTTGTAATTAAAAAGATTCCCCAAAAAAGAAAATTCAAGGCCCACATGATTTTAGTGAAGAATTCTGCAAAAGATTTGAAGAATTAACACCAATTTTACACAATTCTTCTCCAGAAAAAAACAGGGGATGCTTTCTAGGTTATTTTATGAGACCAGTGTTACCCTCATACCAAATACTCTAAAATAGCACCCAAAGAAAACTGTCTCTCAAATTCAGGCACAGAAACCCTCAACAAAATAATAGAAAACTGATCCAATGAAGTATAAAAAGAATTGTACACCATAACTTATTAGAATTTATCAAAAGTATGCAATGATGGTTCAGCGTGTGAAAATGTATCAATGTAATGCACCATATCAACAGTCTAAAGAGGAAAAATTATATCAGATGAAATGACACAGAACAAACATTTCACAAAATCCAATATCCATTTCTGATACAAACTCTTGGCAATTTAGGAAAGAGAGGAATGACCTCAACTTGCTAAAGAAAGTATTTTTAAAAACTAAATAATTACATCTAGGGGCACCTGGGTGGCTGAGTCAGTACAGCATGTAACTCTTGACCTCGGGGTCATGAATTCGAGACCCATCTTGGGAGTAGAGTTTACTTTAATAAATTAATAAAACAAGAATTTTTTTAAAAACTCCCTTCTTAAAAGTAAATAATTACATCTAACAGTATACTTAATGGTGAAGGATTTAATGCTTTCCCACTAAGACTGGGAAAGGCAAGAATGTCTCATCTCTGAACTCTTATTTAACATAGTGATTGATTTCCAGCTACTGAACTAAACAAGAAGTACAAAGCACACAGATCAAAAAGAAAGGAAGAAATCTGTCCCTATTTGAAGATGACATAACCATACAGTCTCAAGTAGTCTATGGAATAATCTCCCAGAATCAATAAGCAAATTCAGCAATGTTGCAGGATATATGATCAACACAAATATGTCACTTTCATTTCTATATACTCACAATAAACGTGTGGAAACCAAATTTAAAACAACATTTAAATTAAACCAAATTTAGAAACCAAATTAAAACCAAAATTAAAAGCATAATACCATTCATGATTGCTCCAAAGAAAATGAAATCCTTAAGTACATTCAACGATGTATATTTATATACATTTATATCCCGCAAAAACAAAATGATGATGATGATGAAAGAAATCAAATACGTAAATAAATGGGGACGTATTACATTAGTGGCTTAGAAGATTCAACATAGTAAAGATATCAACTCTCCCAAAATTTATTGCTAAGATTAATGAATTCCTAACAAAATCTCAGCAAGGTTTTTTTTCATAGACATAAACAAGTTTGCTCTACAATTTATATATGAAGGCACAAGTCCCAAGAATAGGTAAAACAATATTGAAAAGGAAACAAGATGGGTGAATCACTCTACCCGATGGATACTACTGCCTACTATATGGCTACATTGCATCATCACATCGGTGGGGAGACTGACACCTAGATCAGAAACATTAACAGAAAACAACGCTCAGAAAGAGACTCACACAAATATGCCCAACTGATTTTTTGAAACAAAGGTGCACAGCAGTTTCTTGGAGAAGGAGCAACCGGACATCCATAGGTTTAAAAAATAGTATAATATTGTAATAAATTTGTATAATGACAGATGGTAACTACACTTAACATGTTGAGCATTTCATAATTTATATAAATGTTCAATCAATATATTGTACACCTGAAACTAATATTTTTATGTAAACTATACTCCAATTGAAATAGAAAAAAAGAATTTTTGCAGATCTCATTTCATATATAAAAGTCAATTCAAAATGTATCATATCAAAATGAAATTATAAAACTGTAGAAGTTTTAGAAAAAAATAAGAAAAAAATCTGTGAGATCTAGGACTATATAAAGTGTCCTCAGATTTGTATGAAAATAGAAATATTAGTAAATTGGACATTATTCAAATTAAACAAGAAAAAGAAGTGAGCTCTGCAAAGACAAGGGCTCTGTGAAAAGGATGAAAACACAAGCTAAGACTGGGAGACATGATTTTCAGACTTCTGACAAAAGACTAGTAACTAGAATGGATAAAGAATTCTCAGACCTCAGAGAAAAAGCAACCCAAGTAGTAAAAGGGCCAAAGACATGAGCAGATATTTCACTGAAGAGGATGTACAGATGGCAAATCAGAATATAAAATATGTGTAATATTGCTAGTATTAGGAGAATGCAAATTGAAACCAATGAGATACCACCATACTATCATAATGGCCAAAAAAAGAAATAGTGATAATACCAAATACTAGTGAGAATGTGGGAAACTGGACCACCTGTACCTTGCTGGTGGGCATGTAAATGGTCCAAATGCCTCTAGAAAGTTTTCTGGCAGTTTATTATAAGACCAAACCTGCAAATACCATATGTTCAACAACTGTACTCTTTGGCATTTATCCCAAAACAATGAATGTTAATGTGAAGAAAGTCAGTCTTAAATGGTTATATTTGCCTGATTTCACTTACATAAAATTCTTATAATGACAAAAAATACAGGAATAGAGAACAGATTGGTGGTTGCCACAGGTTAAGGGCATCTTTGTGGAGTTGTAAATACTCTGTATTTTGTCTACATTAAGGTCAATATCTTAGTTGCGATATTGTAGTATAGTCCACAAAACTTTATCATTAGGGTAAACAAGAAAAGGATACATGGGCTCTCTCTGCATTGTTTCTTACAATCTTATGTGAATATGCAATTATTTCAAAAATTTTAAAAATAATGTTAATTTAAAATATATATATAAGGCAGAAAAAAATCATTCTTTGACTTTAAACTCCACAGTGGGTTCCTATTTCACAGACAGAAAAAGTAAAATTTCTTAACCATGGCCGCAACACCCTTCATGCCTTGCTCCCACATTAACTTATTGACAATCTTCTCAAATGTCAATTTCTATATAAATTCAATTCAATTATTTAGGGAGATTTTGGCATTACTAAAGGCCTAATAATAGCTCAATATGATACTTCTTTTTTTTTTCCCCAGAATAATTAAAACAGCAATGTTTTCAGGAACTGTACAAAATTTGGCTTATGGTATTTTTTCATTTTTTTCCCCAGAAATGTATTATTTACAAAAAATAGTATATGATTGAACCAGACTGCTTGCACAGTATTTTCCTGTAAAGATGCCCAAAATCCACAAATCAGTGTTTTAAATTTGTGATTATTTTCAGAATCTAGAAAAAAATATATTAAAAAAATCTGGAAATTTATTCTCCATGATTATAAATTCATTTTGGTTTGTTATAGAATTAGAGGAACTGTATAATTTATTGATTACACCAGAACACGTTTTTGCATGAAGGGGGTACTATGGTGTAACCCTGACAACTAGGGTCGCTATAGTCAAAATGAGACATACGGTCATTTTCATTCTAAGGTCATACAGTTTGGTTTCTGACACTCCAGCTATTGTGACACATTCCTGCTTACATTCTAGACACAAGGTGTATTCGTTTTCTTTTAGTCCCTTGAGTACCCCAAGATTGAGCAGAAGTTTTCTGGAAGCTTACACATTCCATTGTCTCCTACTGGCCACTCTGGTGATCTAACTGTCCTGGATTCCTTCACAGTTAGTCTGGGCCATGTTACCGTCATTTGTAATTACACTTCCTGACTGTCCATATAGCAATTGTATGATGTGCTCCATACTTCTTTGCTCTTTTGTTCTTCAGGTAGATAAATGCAGAATTCCTAGCGAATGACTCTCATACCTGTTTAGGTGAGCATCACTCAGGAGAGCTACAAAACTTTTTTGTCCATTCCAGGATCTCTTCCTTTGCCACACCATTTGTCTGGAGTCCCCTCCCCTCAGTGGTCACTTGTCTACTATTCTTACTCCACTTTGGGTCTTCTCAAGCGTCACTGGCTCAAAAAGGCCTTCCCTTACTAACTCTCCTAGAACGGTGACTACTTAGTCTTATCACACCTTGAATTTTCCTTCATAGCACCTATGAAATATGTTTATTTATATAGTGAGTTTTTAAAATATGTGTCTTCTCACAAGATTGCACACTTTATAACGTATGATTTAATTCTCGTGCGCTCCTCATTCCCACTAAAGCAAATAGATGTGAGGTAGGCAATTAGTGACATTGTCTTAGCACCATTTTATGTATGATGGAATAAGCATGGTCACCTGCAACTGAGAAGTTTAAGCGTGAGAGAGAAATAAGAAAAATATGATAAGAACCACGTAAAAATTTAAAAAAAAAAAAGAACTTGTTGACTAAGGGAAAACAAGGTATTGATGTTACTGTTAAAGGAAAATCACTGTTTTAGATAAAAGTAAATAAGGTAGTGTAATCTTCTCTAGCAGTATTCAGTGATAGAGGAAAAAGATATTTATGCAAGTGATTCAGTTGATCAAAGATCGACAATCTTTAGGCAGGAAAAATGAAAAAAACAAATTCAGAGTTGTGGGAGACTAGTTCTAGCAATAGTCTGGGTCTTCTGGGAATATTAGGGAAGTTAAATACTATAGAATGAAATGACTGGAGGTCTCAACAAGTAGGTATAGAGAGAGTAAGGGCATAATAAAGTATTATATTGCCTTAGAAACTACAACTAAATGCCGTATTTCATAGTCAGGAGTTTACTTCAAATACACATAAAGCTCATACATAGAACAGATTTGATTATGGAAAGAAGGGAGAAATGCTGGACAGATATTTAAAACCTCTAGGTGTCTTCACCATAAATAAGAGAGCATTTGATATGGAACATCATTGGTAATATTCTTTCCAAATGAATATATATTGATAAGATTTCATATTTTTCAATAGTTGCATAGCCATGCACTTAAATTTCTTTTACTATGATTATAAAAAAATTCAGAAGGTACTATTTATAGAAATTAAACTGCTAAGAGTTCAAACTTCTAAGGGCTTCTATAGATTCAGGAATCCTCCCTTTCCCACTATGCAGATTTGGAAATGGAGGGTTGGTAAATTTGTGACAATGCCAAATTACAAAAGATTTTGTACTGAGACCAGTTTTCTTCAATTGCACATTATTTAGTTTTTATTAGAATTAAACCACAATAACTCAGTGATTACATCTGGATTGCCTTCAAAAGCATGCTACTTAAGAAACGTGAGTTAAATTTAAATATATATTTAAATCACTAATAGTTAATATTTATATGTATCTAAATAATGAAAACTCAGATGAGTAAGTTTGATATGAAATGCATTTAACATTGTTTCATATAAGGGAAATTAACTTTATATAAGTAATACGATTAGGAGATTATAACCATCAAGTACATATAGGTATTGAAAATGCACACTGATCTTGACCAGAGTAATCAATATGGCAGTAATGGCAATAAGGATGAAATAGAAGAATGTGAGACAGGAATCCATCAAAATTTTAGAGGAGAACATAGGCAGCAACCTCTATGACATCGGCCAAAGCAACCTTTTTCATGACACATCCCCAAAGGCAAGAGAAACAAAAGATAAAATGAATTTATGGGACTTCATCAAGATTAAAAGTTTCTGCACAGCCAAGGGAACAGTCACAAAAACTAAGAGGCAGCCCACGGAATGGGAGAAGATATTTGCAAATGACACTACAGATAAAGGACTGGTATCGAAGATCTACAAAGAACTTCTCAAACTCAATACACGAGAAACAAATAAACAAATCAAAAAATGGGCAGAAGATATGAACAGACACTTTTCCAATGAAGACATACAAATGGCTAACAGACACATGAAAAAATGTTCAAAATCATTAGCCATCAAGGAAATTCAAATCAAAACCACACTGAGATACCACCTTACACCAGTTAGAATGGCAAAAATAGACAAGGCAAAAAACAACCATTGTTGGAGAGGATGTGGAGAAAGGGGATCCCTCCTACATTGTTGGTGGGAATGCAAGTTGGTACAGCCACTCTGGAAAACAGTGTGGAGGTCCCTTAAAAAGTTAAAAATTGAGCTACCCTATGATCCAGCCATTGCACTACTGGGTGTTTACCCCAAAGATACAGACGTAGTAAAGAGAAGGGCCATATGCACCCCAATGTTCATAGCAGCAATGTCCACAATAGCTAAATCGTGGAAGAAGCCGAGATGCCCTTCAACAGATGACTGGATTAAGAAGTTGTGGTCCATATATACAATGGAATATTACTCAGCTATCAGAAGGAACGAGTTCTCAACATTTGCTACAACATGGACGGCACTGGAGGAGATAATGCTAAGTGAAATAAGTCAAGCAGAGAAAGACAACTATCATATGATTTCTCTCATCTATGGAACATAAGAACTAGGATGATCGGTAGGGGAAGAAAGGGATAAAGAAAGGGGGGGTAATCAGAAGGGGGAATGAAACATGAGAGACTATGGACTATGAGAAACAAGCTGAGGACCTCAGAGGGGAGGGGGGTGGGGGAATGGGATAGACCGGTGATGGGTAGTAAGAAGGGCACGTATTGCATGGTGCCCTGGGTGTTATACACAACTAATGAATCATCGAGCCTTACATCGGAAACCGGGGATGTACTCTATGGTGACTAACATAATATAATAAAAAATCATTTAAAAAAAAAAAAAAAGGATGAAATAGAAGAAAAATGGAACACTGGATCCACTGGGTCTTTCTCCCTCCCACAGAAATTCAAAACAAGTTCAAAGTCATAATCAGTAAGCCTTTTGTTTCTTTTTTGATATTTTTAATACCATGAGTAATTATGCTTCATATTCTTTCTGGCATGCTTTTTCTTTTTCATACTAGCATATACTGTCACTTAAATGATTATCACATGGGAAAGAAATGAGCCATTAGTATTAAACAAAGGGATTTGAATATGGGAAATGACAATTAACTTTTTACATTCATTTTTAATCTTTTGCCTAGCAGAATGCGTTAAATCACCAGAACTATGCTTATTTACATAAATCTACAAGTCTAGTTGTAGTATTTTAAGTATAAATGGATTCATGCTAGATATCTTAGAAAATCCCATCTGCTATAAGTTATGTGACCTTATTAATTCAGAAAATATCAATTAAAATATCATTATAAATAGAATTGTATTAGGAATCAGATATTTGATTTTCTCTGCAAGGAAATCATTAACAGTATGGGCTTAATGGAATTTGCGAAGAAACCTTGCAACTTTAGTAATTATTAATTAACACTGATTACATTAAAGCCTATATGGGAAATGTGGGGAGTTTTACACATATAATCAATGAACTTCATTAGTCAAATTTATATTCAGTTGAAGACAAAAATGGTCTATAAGAATCATTATAAATTAATTAGTACTTAACACTTAGTTGAAATGAATACATTGAAACTCAAATTTCATTTTCAGAAAATAAACTTAACTACCATGGATCATTTGGTTTGCTGTTCAGTCTCCATTTCACTCCCAAAACACTTTTTAAAACTTACTCTGAGGCAAAAACAAAATAGATCGTCACTCATTTTTTCCAACTTAACACTCACCACCATCAATTGCAAAATTCTTATGGCTACAGTGCAAATCTATTTCATGAAAAATATGAACTCAAAAATAAACTTAAGGGACAATAGCTTTAAAGTATAATTCCCCTATTTTATACTCCTTATACTCTTCTCACTCAAGCTTTGCGGTCATCTCCCAGTTTCCTGGAATAGAATTCCCCCTATTCTTTCAGCATGTGTATAAATGTCCCTTCCAAAGTCTTCTAACCACTGTTTGTGGATACATTTGGGGAGATCCTGCTATAGGAGGCTTATCTGATATAACTTTGCTGATAGACTTCTGTGTTTCTTTTGTTTATAAGAAAATAGAAAAAAAAATTACCAATTAACAACATATGCATCATCTATTCCACGGTTGCTACACTTATCTGCAATAACAGAATGTAAGAGAGAATTCATTAATTTTGATAATAGGCATAGAAATGGGAACTGGAGCTATGCTATCAGAGACAGAGCTCAACACTGTCATTCTCACATTCAAACACACTTCTCTCTAGCAAGCCATACCTTCTTAGCTGTAATCAGACCAAAAGAAAACCTAGGGCCTCTGGGATTCCCAGAATTTAAGATGGTGTAGTTTCAGCTTATTAAGCAACGTTTATTTGTACAAATGTTACTTGAATAAGCCGTATCCAGTACAACTACAACTTCCATGACAGCAATATCATTTGATAGGCATCAGCACAACACATGAGAATACTGGCTAAACACAGGAAAAATCAGAAGATTCAGCTTCCCATCAGAGCACAAAAACAAACTTAAGATGATTCCTGCTGCAATGCTGGGGTGTTTAGGGCTTCCGATTTTCCATCTGCATAATGAAATTATGTTCTTGATTATCTCTGAGATCTTTTCAGATAAAAATCACACATCCTATGCTTTAGGGCAGTGACTTTTACACATTATTTATTTTGCACACAGGGGTGTTTATCAATGTTAGTAATACCAGCGATCCAGTTGAAATTTTCCAAATTGAAAACCAGTAACTCTTGATGGGGGGATAGGGCAGAAAGTAAACAAATAATTTGCGTAGAAGGATAAATATTTCTTTTAGGCTTGCTAATTTCTTGGTTTAATACCTATTATATGCATCTACAACATTCCCAGTATTGGTTCAAGCAACTACACGCAGTTAGCATTTTAATATTCATACAGTCCTCATGATTTCAAGTGGTGTTTCTCTTATAGCGATGCATCTTTTTAATTTTCATTGAGTTACGAATCAAGTCACATTTTGCAAACAGTAAGGTAAACCCTGGCACAGTTTTTAGCTTGATAATTACAGCTCATGCCTTTCACTGCCATCTGAAACGAAGACTAACAGGCCATCTTATGAAGAGGACTGCTTATTGATTTGCAAAGGTTGGAACAGAAGAGGCTGCACCCTTTTCTGTAGCTGTAACACGCACTACCTGCCTATATTGATTACTTATTCTCCAGTATTATAGTAAATTGCTATTGTGGAAACATAATGATGCTGAACATTTGTAGCCCAGATGATAGGGTAATGTTTAAACACTGTGTGCCCTGTTCTTTGTAGATTTGCTAATAACCTCTTTAATCATTTCTGTTCAAAATACCATGGATTCTGAAGCAGAAACCAGCCTAATGATACAACTAATATATGGAGCATAACATTTAATAATTTCAAAATAAATCACATCAATTATTTTTCCATCCTTCAGACAGTTTGCCAAATTTTCCTAATTGTATTTCTAGTAAAGTGAAATAAATTCATGGGAACTTTAATCCTATTCCCGTCCTTTTGTTCTTAAACCAAAGTTGGCTGGGGTAATTGTTTCTATTTTGTAACATGAATTATATATTCAAAGAATATTTTCTACACAAAGAATATAAGTATTTTAAAAATAAGCACATTTTAAAGATCTGTGGATCCACACACCCTAGAATGTGGGGTCACCTGAAACAAGCTCAATGAGGTGGATATAGGAAGATTGCCATGAAAGTTATTATAACAAAATAAAATTTTTAAAAGATGTTCCTCCTTCAAAAAGATACCAATGTCTCATTTATTTTATGGATTTAGTTCAAGTAAAAGTGATTATTGAGGAAAAATGTCATCCTATTATAATATCATCCTGTGTATGTGCAAACGGACGGAGGTGGATTTGAATGAAATAACAAAAACATGTAATAGAACAAAACCAATATGTTCAATATGAACATATTGAAAGAATTCAAGTGAACAATGAGAAAATAGTATAAGCATTTTAAAAGTTAGAATTATTAGCATATATTAATTTCCATCTTTATAACAATATATACTTTAGCTCCATTTCCCTAGGAGCATCAGCCAGCAGAATTAGGTAATTTTTTTCTTTGCTGTTAATTTTATGTTCACTTTCTATTGAATGAATCCATTTAAAACCAACATAATGACTACAGCCTTAGTATTCTCATTCCCTTGGAACCTAAAATAACCAGGTCTAATTATATCAACCTGGCACCAACAAAAGAACCATTTTTAAATCAAATTTGTTGCCATCGGTCTTGCATTCAGTCTTTGAAAATATTAATTATCCTAATATATTTCATGTACTACAGAATGGGGTGGGTGTATGATAATCATGAGAACGCAGACAATGACCATTTCAGGAACGCAGACTCCCCAACAGAAATATAAAGGGAAGGGTCTATAGGGTCAAGCAAAATGGATCCATAGGACGTATTTAAGTTTGCCTGGACAATTCAGACCAGATGCGGTGTTATGTAAGTTTTCACTATGGTTTTTTATTCATCGATGGTTTCATTTTATAATTTAGACTAAGTGTTTGATCTGTTCAAAACTGTACAGAATAATACTAAACTCTGGCTTTTGTGCAAAAACTTCATATGTCATCAATAGAAAGAGCTGAACATATATAATCAGTTTTAATGTATTTCTTAAAATACGCTTGATGTAACCAAACATTTTGTGTGAAATTTGAATATATGAGATTGTGTAGAAGTATTAAACATATGATACACATAGAAGCATTCTTAATATATGTGAGCTGGTTTTTCAATTTTACACTTCATGATACGTGTTTAAAGTTTTCCTTCTGAAGTACTTACTGGCTTACATGATACTCAGCACTATGTTGATTAACTTGGAAAACTATTCAACTTAGTTTTTTAGGACCTTTAACAGCATATAACATTTCCATTTTTAACTGACGGTGAGAGCATGTTGACATTGCTTTATTCTATTGATTTTTTTAATAAATGTTTTTTAGAGCAGTTTTAGATTAACAACATAATGGAGAATTTTCAGAATTCTCGTAAACATGTGCCCACACATGTACAACATCCCCTACTATCTATCGTTTTTTTCACTTTTTATAAGAGATTTTATTTATTTATTTGAGAGAGAGAGAGCAAGAGAGAGAGCATGAGCAGAGAGGGGCAGAGAGAGAAGCAGACTACCCCCTAAGCAGGGAGGCTGACTGGGCTCCGAGCTCATGACCTGAGAGGAAGGCAGACACTTAACCTACTGAGCCACCCAGGCACCTCCGTTCACTTTTTAATAAAATATTCAATGCCTTTAAGATTAATTTTTTGAAAGCTAGATTTCACCCAATGATTTGAGAGAAATGTGTGCATAATAAGAATTCAAACACTGATCAATGCCTATTATATATATGAGTAAGATTTGCAAAGTTGGGTGATGATTTACAGCCAAGGTGAATGTACTTAAAATTCATGTCAACAGCTTTACTTAGATAAAATATTAAAATGTGTATGCCATTATCATTTTCACTAAGACTATAGATATATATGAACATATCCTGAATTTGTTTTTTCCATTCTTTTTACTGTATATGCTTTTTCGTTCATTATTTATGTATTTAAGAAATTCAAATATTTATCATCTGAAGTATGTTTAATATTGTTGAAAACCAAATACACAGAATTGATTTTCCAGAGGCTTTCATTCATGAGTGAGTTAAATGGCAATGAACTTTCTAACCACAAAGCATTCACTTTCTATCAAATTTGTGCTCTTTGCTCAACACCTAGACAATGTCCTATAGCTAATTTTGAAAATGGGGATTTATAATGATCTGCAAATTTTATAATCTATTCCATTTTTTTTAAAGATTTTATTTATTTATTTGACAGAGAGAGACAGCCAGCTAGAGAGGGAACACAAGCAGGGGGAGTGGGAGAGGAAGAAGCAGGCTCATAGCGGAAGAGCCTGATGTGGGACTCGATCCGGTAACACCGGGATCACACCCTGAGCCAAAGGCAGACGATTAACCGCTGTGCCACCCAGGCGCCCCCTAATCTATTCCATTTTTAATAGTGTTAATCATTTTTTTAATATTGACTTATTTTAACATATTTTTCTCATCAGTTTTGTAAAAGGCTCAGATTTCATACTTGAAAAATATTTCATTTCTATGCCTTATTGTTTATCACCTTCACATCTGTGTAGTAATAATGTCCACTACTTCAGTTCCCAGTCATACCTCAACCCATTGCAATCCTACTCCTCCTGCAATATGCCACTGAAATCATTCTCACTAAGGTCACTAATAAATGCCAGGTTTCCAATCTTGATTAAAATTTTAAGCAGATGCTCCACAGTGAGCATACCTTTCCATTTTCAAACTGTTTCTTCCTTTGATTTCCTTGTCAATGAAAACTCATGTTGATAGGGATTGTGAGAGCTACATAGTAATGTATATAAATCCAGTCTGACTAAATATAAATTGTATTGACCACACAATGTCTTATGTCACCATAAATACAATGTGGACCATACCTACAGCCTGATTTTAAGAGGAAACTCTACATAAATGTTATATAAGCCTCGGACTCTGATTACTCTGTATTTGTTAATGATCTTCCAAGTTAACCTTTTTTGTGCATGAAGATGATGGACGACAGTTAAGAGTCAGCAATGCATATTCACACACACACACACACACACACACACACACACACACACACACACACAGGAATGGTGTTGGCAAAGGGTTAACAGATCATTCTTCTTCTGTATGAGAATTTTAACTTCAGTTCCATTTCCTAGCTTTGTTTCCCTAGAAACAGATAGGGATGCTGTTGTCAAGTAAGTTCCTAAGCAACATTGCTTATGGTAAAAGGACCCCTTCGTTGTAGGCTGCATTAAATCAGAAGACAATAAATACTTGATAGGAAGCCCTGTTGTGAAATTGTCTTGAATAAGGAGACTTTCATAATTGGGCATGAACCCTGTGGGATCCCTGAAAGGTTGATGTTGGTACAAAAGATTATGGCTCCTGTGGGATGTGAGGCTTTTAATCAAGAGTGGTCTCCACATCTGTAGATGGGATATTTTATCTCCTCTACCTGAGTTGTTACCTGGTAAAAAGAGCACTCATCATGGTTTTATGGACTACAAGAACTGCTACAAGAACTGCTGCCAGACTCCCACTGAGGAGAACCACCTGATGTGGCCCTCCTGGCATGCTGAGCTTTCTGCCCTATATCCTTTTGAGTAGATTGTGGCAAATATTACATCGTGTGGTCTCATGAGTCTCAGTGTTGAGCTTAAGAGGCATCCCTTCTTTGTGGGAAATGCAGACAGTATTCAGAAATCTAACAAATGCAATATTGATTCAATTTCCAAATGCCTCAAAATTTCCAAATTCTCAGCATCTATATAATTTTCATTCCATATCTTTGTCTCGATGTGCAGTATTTGTATGTTAAATTTCCAAATGATGAAAATCCTTAACAATACAGAAGGGCTAACATATATCTGAACTTAAATATACACAGTAATAACTGGTTATCCTTGCATTTTCCTTCTTTAATAACTTATTATGTAACTATTATAAGAAGATTCATTGAGATCTCTAATAAGAAAATATGTAATTTTATGCAGATTCTGAGATGAAGCCTAGATAAAGCAAGAAAGAGCATAAATATGTAAGTATTACGTTTCTCCTCATATACGTATGGATTTACAACGTATATCACGGTTTACATATTTATAGAAATGAGATTTTAATTTTCACAACATAAACATTGAAAATATACTCTCAGTAACTTGAAGGTTTATATAAAATATATAAAATTTGTCACCTGGTTATTTTATCTTCAAATGTATTTTATTAATTAAGTATATGATTAATTCAGTAATCACTTATTTTTCTCTCTTATTTCATATAATTTGAAAAAATAGCATCTGCACTAAAGTCAAACATGCTTACAATATATTTGATAATGATGTCAGAAGTAATCAAAATCTTTGGCAATATAATATTCACATTTGGTATCATAATCTGAGCATAAATTTCCCTCCTTTTAAACATGGAGATGATCCAATGATGCTGTAGTTATAAATTAAACATTTCAAAATTTAAAATGCACTATTTTAAATGCAAATGCCCTTTATAGCACAAACACTGTGCAATTTCAACTTCAATATTTAAGAAATTAGTTTATTAAAACTTCTTCCACAACTTTTTTCTTATTTGTGGTCAGTTAATGTTTATTGTTTACATATGTTTACTTTGAGCTTATGGACTACAACTATAAGAATTTTCATGGGGTGCCTGGGTAGGTTGGTCGGTTGACCTTCCATCTCCTGGTATCACTCAGGTCATGATCTCGAGGTTGTGAAATCGAGGCCCATGTTGGCCTCTCCACTCAGCACAGAGTCTGCTTCAGATTCTCCTTCCTTCTCCCTTTCACTCTCTCTCTCAAAATAGATAAATAAATTTAAAAAAAAAAGAAATACCTATAAACATGTCTATGCTTAATTTTGAATATTTTAAATTCACAGTGAATAATGATAAATATTTGACAAGTGTGGGTTATTTGAACAATCATTTCTATTCTCTTAGTGAATGTTTATGTAATTATCTTTTCAATATTTTCATAATTGTCTTATTTTACCTGCCCATAAGTTCTGAGATATTTACTTCATTAATTACTCTGAGAACATATTGGATTTCTGAAATGCAACCAAAGAATAGTAAGTACAGTAGTGTCCAGGAACAGTTTTTTGTTTGTTTGTTTGTTTGTTTTAAAATATCAGATGATTCCCCACTACCTGAAATAGAACCCTCTTCCTTCATAAAATCAAGATCTAAGGAATGCTATCAAGCACACTACCTTATAAACTTTCAGTAGTGGAGATTAAGAATTAATCCCTTAATTTAAATAATTCCTGAGTGAAAATAACAGGTATCGATCTCATGATTTCTCTTAAAAACATACATTTCAATCTAATGTACAAGAGGAAATGAGTGTTGTAACTAGCAGAGAATACATCAAACTCCTGGACAGGTGAAAAAATATGTACATGAATATCTTCCAGTTTGCTTGAATGTGAGTTACATAAATATATTCAAGAAAAAATTAAATCCTTAATGATAATTATAGTGGGTTGTAATATACTTAATGTATTATAACCCAGCTTTGTAATTTGGTTTACCAGACTTGTAGAATAAGTTTGTATAATCCTCAAAAAAATGTACATTCTCTTTGAATTACATATAATAAGAACAGTAATAGTATAGCAGGTCAAAGTATCTGAAATATTAGACAGAATATTTACTTTGTTCTCCATTCTGGTTCAGACACTCTACGGTGGTAAAAATCATAGCCAGATTGCACTCATATCTTTGCTGTGAGAGGTTAGCCAGACATTCAAGATAAAACTAATGCTGATAATAACTGAAATCTGAGACTTAGACAATTATTAAAAGAGGGTAAATGCTCAGTGTCTCATTTTCAGAAATAAAAATCAAAGTATGAATTACAAAGCTAAATAATCATTAAGTTACCAGCATTGCCTTATAAAACATGACTTAGAAAAATAAGTGGAAATCACCTGGAACTAAATATAACAAATGTGCTAAAATCCAATGTGATAGTTAATTTTGTGCAGCAACTTGACTGGGTGTGTCCATGAGAGTGTTTCAGAAAGAGATTAGCATTTAAATCAGTAGACTGAGTGAAGAAGTTCAACCATCACCAACGTGTGTGGGCAATCACCCAACTGGTTGAGTGCCCAAACAGAACAAAAATATGGAGGAATGGATACTCTCTTCCTTATTAAGCTGGGACATCTGTTTTCTTCCTCCCCTAGGTTCTCAGTTCTCAGGCCATCAGTCTTGGACTGAGAGGTATAGCACCAACTCCTCCTGGTTCTCTGGCTTTCGAACTGAATTATACCACCAGCTTTCCCGGGTCTCCAGCTTGCAGAGAGCAAGTTGTGGGAATCCTCAGCCTCCATAAGCCAATTCATATGATAAATATCTTATGTATCTACATATTCTTCCTACTGGTTGGTTCTGTTTCTCTGAAGTGCCCTAACACATCCAACTACATCAAATGGGTAGGAATTGTTTCTCTAATCTAGTTTTTAAATTGAAAAATAAAGAGACCAGAGAGTGTTTATGTATTTGTCTTTCAGCACATCTGAAACTTTCTCTATCCTGGAGAACAAGAGCAGAAACTTAAACTGGCTGACAGTACTGCAGACTAGAATAATGACTGGTAAATTAAGCATGCCAATTAACAATAAATCAAAAGGAGGCTTCCATCACGTGGTAGGCGTTTCTATACTTGGTAGTATAAGTTTTTAAAATGCTTTTTATTACCATCATTTTTGTGGTTGTTCATGTTTTTTATTGTGCTTATAGCTAGTTTTCAGAACAGAAGAGAAAAGAGAGGACTGGTAAATCAACAGTTCTCAAAGTGTGGTCTTGCCTTTCATGCCATTATGATCCTTCAGCGGGGCCAAAAGTTCACAAATATATTCTTCCTAATACTGGATATTATTTACTTTTTTGCTCTAACTCATTAATGTCAGTGAACTTTTTCAGGGGCTATAATAATGTGTGATTTAATGCAAAAAAAAAAAAAAAAACTTTTGAGAATCCAGCTTTCTTATATGAAGCAATACATAAGAGAGTTGGAAAATGTTTAAAAAATGCCATTATCCTCAATTATTTTACTTCAAATAATATAGCCAACTTTAGGGAAAAAATTATTTATGGGAAATAGACATTATTGTTAAGTCAATAAATGCATTAACACCTTAAATTCTTACTTTTACTTCCAAATTTAGTAGCTATTGATATAATCTATATAAACAAAGACTCTTTTGGATCCTCAATAATTTTTAAATATTCTGGTTCATGAGAAACAAACAGTTCCTAATAATAAAGTGTTTGAGAACAAGTGAATTAAATAATTAGATTTATAATTTATAATTAAGTACTATCAAAGTAGGAATAATGACAAAATTTCAGTAATGCATAGAACACAATTCTAAAGTTTCAGACATGTAGAAGGTCGGGAAACAGTGACTATACTCACTCTGTTAACAATCATGAGGCTATATGCTTAAACACATAATTTCTGTCAGAATCCAAAGCTTCCATGTCTGGAATTAAAATAAATAACCATTTCCCTGAACTCTAACTGCATCTGAAATATTGTCTATCATTAGAGTAGCACTTCTGAATTATTTAAGGCCTCACAAATTTTAGGTAAGGTAATGCTTTAGAGAATCTGTATTAGTTGCGTGTGATTGTGTAACAAATTACCACAAAATTAGAAGCTTAAAAAAACCACTTAATATCTAAGTTTCTAAGGGTCAGGAATCTGGGCTGCCTCTTCTGCCTGCAGGTCTACAACCAGTGTGTCATCTAGGACTGGAATCTAAACTGAAGGTTTGGACTGGGGAAAGGTCAATTTCTAAGCTTGCGTGGTGGCTGGAAGAATTCAGTTCCTAGAGCCTGTTGGCCTCGGTTTTTAGCTGACTCCTGGCCGAGGACCGTCTTCAGTTCCTTGTCTCAAGGGCCTCACATAGCAGCTTGTTTCAAACTGTTGTAGCCAAATAAGCAATAGAGTTTGTGAGAAAGCCAGAAGTCACAATTCTATGTAACCTAATCACAGAAGTGACATCTCATTCCCTTTGCCATATTTTATTGCTTAGAAGAAAGACACGAGGGACAGCCAACCCAACTCACCTCCACCGGAGATTACACAAGGGTGTGACTACCAAGAGCAGTGATCACTGAGGCCTAGTTTATATAAACCTAGCATAGCTTATGCACATTCCCAAGCATAGAATAAACATAGTCTATTACAAAAAGTATGTTTTCATTCGTGCATGCATTTTCTAATCAAAGACTTGGTCATATGCTCACTTTATGATGAGTTAGGATGAAAGACAACTATGCAATTACTCCTCTTTTAAATAAATTTGCATTTCCTAGATGAAGGCCAACAAGTAAATATTTCCCATTAGCAATTATAACAACTTGCTGTGGGTTCACCAAGAAATATTATAGCATGTTTACTAAGGTAATTGCTAAGATGACACTGGAATTAAATCTGGGAGGACTGAGGAGCATTAGTGAGGTGCAAAGTGTCTCTGAGAAATGAAGACTGTCATGTAATGGGACTAGTAGAAGCAGATTCACAGAAGTATGAAATAACTTGAAATTGCAAGTCACTTCCGGAAATTGCAGTCAATGGGCTATATCAAGGGGTGGGTTTTAGAAGTTAGGAAGGGGTCAGATTATGAAGAGATATGTGTGCTAGAAGAATTCACTTAATCTTTTTTTTATTTATTGAAAAATATGATTTCTAATTATGATAATTTGTGCTTGCATGATGTAGTCAGTTAATTGTAGTATTTGGGGACATGATGCTGCAATTGATGGATGAAATGATTTGGAGAGTTTAGACTATGATCAGCTCATAATTTAGAGGCTTACTATAATTTTCCAGGTAAGCAATTTTAAAGATTTGAGGAAAGAATACACTATTGAAGTATAGATAAGGAATGACATAAGAAAGATACTCCAAAAGTGGGCTCTGTTAATTGATGATAACTTTTTATCTGAGAGGGTTATAGAACAGTAGACATTTCTCCTCCTTCAACCCCAAAGTTACTGTACATCCAATTCATGGGTGGATTTTATTAAAATCTGATTTCATAGGCCCGGAGCAGGGCCTGACCGTCTGAATTTCTAATAAATTCCCAAGGGATGCTTATGCTACTCATCCTTGATCCATATTTTGATTAACACAGGATTAAATTACTAAAGTGTTTGTGATTGAAAAATGGCAGGGGAGATTCAGACAAAGCATGTAGAATTCACACCTACACACCCACGTGGATGTAAAGGAAAGAATAGCAGTAGCAAGGAATCTGTGGACTCTCCCACCAGAACAAAAAGCAAGGCTGTTAGAGAGAAAAATCACAATTATTTGTATCTGGAGAGGAAGATTTGCAGAGTGGTCTTATCAGTTGCAGAATGATTTTAAGGTGGCTCCAATGGCATGCATTCCATTTTACTACATCCTAGACCTTTGGTTTGAGAAAATTAAGTGTTCGTTAATCTCTACAACCGAAAAGGAACAGGTTAATGTTGGGAAGTGAATTGGAAAGAGAGAAGCGATTCATGTGGCAAATGGCACTCACACTTCTGATTAACACTGTTCTACCTCATTTCCTCATTTTCTATAAAGCAGGATGCAGATAAACTCCAACAAGAATGGTAGAGGTGGGAGGAGTATAAGATTTCAACTTTATCCTTTCAAGAGAATAGGGGCAGAAATGGACTAAAAATACTCAAACCTGTGACCAGGAAGAACTGACAACTGAGCTGTGGATTCAACTTGTGGTAGCACAAGTAGACATGGCTATTTAAAGTGTTTTCTTTTATTTCTTTTTCTTTTATTCAGCCTGTATCCCTTCTTTTTTTAGTACTCTTTCCGGTGTGGTTACTGTGTGTTCTCTCTGCCCCAAATAGTTTTCCTACATGATTTGTTAATGTAACTCCTTGTTTATGAGACATGGTTGATTATAGAAAGGGGTAGGAGTCTTTTCCTGGAAACTTGTAAACTGAAGCTGAGATCATCGATTGTTTTCTATCGGAATTTCTAATGTGTCAAATTTGGAGATTATCCAAAGCAGTGAGCCTTAGCTAACCGTGACAAAGGGCCACTCCACAAAGGTGGTTAGAAATGAGAGAGATTGGAGCCAATATACAAAAAAAAAGTACACATATGAGATAGAGAAATCATTACTGTATTTGAAGTCTGTTCTAAACCATCCTGCCACTCCCTGACTTTCTTAATTTTTAAGAGTTTTGATGATCCAATTAATTCCACACACTGCAGGCAGATAATCACCAACATCTTCTAGAATCTATTGCAGGGCTAGTAAGAAGTTTACAACAAGAAAGGTATGACAAATTCATCTTCAAAATAACACAATTCACAATAAAATACAAAATAAGAACAAATATATTTTCCATTTCTTTCCTGAATTTTGTCATAGGCACTACTCTGTGGGGTTCGATAAAGTTCATTTTTATGTCAACCCAACTTTATTGATTCAGTTCAGCTTCATGGGTTTGCACTGAAGTGTTGCTCACCCTAAAAGAATGCTAATCAAGTAATTCTATGACAGCTATATAACCTTGCAGTAAAAAGCACACCAGTGTAAAGGTGGGTGAATTACAGTCTATTTGATGCTTGATTTACTCCACAGCTGTCTCCCGCAAAGAAATATAGCAGCCAAAAACTAAAGCTTGGGTGGTTTTTAAACAGATTAGGAGTTATTTGGTGAAGAGGGTAAATCCCTGGGGGAACATGGAGAATGAATTATTATTTAAAAACTCTTTTGATTTTTTTAGGATCTGGTTTACATTTGGATTTGCTTCTGACTCAAACAAGTTAGAAGTTGGCACAACATACCTATTTATCTTTCTTTGCTAATCTACTTAGAATCACTAAGAAGTATTTCATCAAAGCTACTGTAAAAGGTTAATACTTAAAAATCTTTACTGATGTAAAAGAAAAAAAAAAGGATTTGCTTAAAATCAAAGGAGAGCCGTTTTCTACAACGTGCCCCCCACTTAATGCTGCTTGGGCACTATTCAAATCTCTCTGAGGGTAGATTCACTCTGAATATTTACTAAAGTGTTGGACTGGATTATTATATCTTTGAAAGTGAATAATGTTGCCAGAGTGTTATAAAAAGAGAGAATCTTTCTTGATCTGCAGATCAAGTTTAGAAAATGTAGCAGTTGTGTTTCTGACATATTTCTATAGTGATATGTAACTATGAAAAAGGCACTGTTACAATATTCAACCAGTACTTTTAAGCATATTTTACTTATGAACCTTAAGTAGCAATTTACACCTTGAGGAAATTGACAACTGCCTAATTAATGTTCATGCTGGTCATAAACAACACTATCTTTTTCACAACAGAAATATTTAAACATCATTTAATACAAAATCTGGTATTTCCAATTCCTACGCAGCAAAGTATTTCTTTGGAATATCTCTTTTAAAATGGGACAGGGAATTAAATAAATCAATCATATAACGTGGCCAAATACATAATTATTTTACTATACAAAGAAAAAAGGAACATTTTTAATAAAAATTTAATCTAAAAACAAAAAAAAATTTTTCTTCTCAAAGTTATCAATTTGCAATCATTATTTATATTGTTCCTGTAAAGTTCATCATTATATACATGGAGTAACTTAGAATTTGATAATTTTGATAAAGTATAAAAAATTCATAAAAGGAAAAAACTTAAACCTGTATTACATGATTTAAAAATTGAGGAAACTTCACATTTTACTATCTTTGTGGTTCTATCAGATATCCGACAACATAGCATTATGTACATATACATGGATATTATTATAGCCAATGATTCTTCCTTCAATAAGACAATGATTAGAAATGATAAAGAAAAGAACTATATTTAATAATAGTGTAAGGAAATCTGGTAAACATTTAGAGATGAAGAAATAAAGGATATTTTTAATTTTAGTTGTGCTGTAATTTCCAACAATCTGACATCAGACATGTTACTTGGTCTGACATCTCTTCTCCCTTCCTTTGATCACATCACCCCATTTCTTTGCAAGAAATCACCGAAAATTATTTCCATTTTCTTTCTCCTATTAACCAAATAAGAAATGAAACTTTTCAGAGGTGTTCCACAAATGCTTTATCAACTTGATAATACTTACCGCCCCTCCCTTAGACATCACTAACAATGTTATACACAATTAGTCACTCTATTTCATAATTATTCAAATTAGTTTAATGATCCAAAGTTAACTTATTTTTAGAAAGTTATTATTTAAGTAATCTCTACACCCAACAGGGGGCTTAAACTCACAACCCCCAAGATCAAGAGCCTCATGTTCCACTGATTGAGCCAGTAGGCAACCTCTCAAAGTTAATTTTTTGCTAGCAGATTATCCTTGCCTCATTGGAATAGTTCTGAATTGTACAATGTGTTTCCATTCAAATTTCAGATTTCATAATCTCTACTGGCAAATTTGGTTATGTAAATAAATGATTTATTAATAATATTCCTGCTGCAAGGGCACATGTAACTACATTTTAACTGAAATATAAGGCACATAAATTAAAAATCTTCTAATAAACTTATTCTTTTTACTTAGTAGCCAAATAGATTCTCAGCAATATGAATTTGTCTAAATATTTCAGAATCAATCACTTTATGTGAATATTTGATTAATTTAGTCAAAAATCCACAGACAATTTGTGTTGTTTGAATAAATGAAATGGAACTATTTGTGGATATTCATAAAGAACAAATTTATAGCCATATAACAGGATATTCCTCAGAAATAACATGCTTTATTATAATTTATAATTACTCTGCATGTGGCCTCTGAAGAAGTATAATACCCTTAAAGTATCAGAAATATTCAGTCTTTCTGGTGGTTGCACAGCTAGAGGGTGTTGAGAATGGATTCCAACCTAAGTCCTTCTTGTCTTGAGCATCTTTCAAATGGTGGCCTAGCTACCACTGAAGCCATGGTAATTTAGAAACAGACAACTGTCTCCAAATAATTACTTCAAGAGTCTTAGTTTGGCAGGCCATTTCTATAAACCAAAACATTTCCATGCATATAAAAAGTTCAAGGGTTTTTAAGACATAATGCATATATCTTTAACAGAATTAATGATTGTGTTTTGAATGAATATATCCTAAATAGAAAGAGAATATGGGAAAAGATAACATATCTAAGGTAAGTAAATCTAATTTGGTAGTGATAGTGACTTTGAATTAAGAAATAAAGATATATTCAAGGTCAGGAGAAAACTAGATATTAATAGTTTTTGTGATTGTATTTTTACACTGAGAATAAATTAATTTTAAAAAGTTACTTAAAAATATATTATCCAATGATCACGTTTTCATTAATAGTTTCACTCGCATCTAAGGTTTTTCTGATTATGTTTAGATTTAAATAGCTAGATTTCTACTTTCATCCTAGATTAAGTCATTTAGTATATATGGCATCTCAAATCAGGCTTAGCAAAATTCAAATTAGTGCTAATAGCACCCACAAACTTTTGCCGGTAGATATCACTTAATGATATTTATTTCATTATAATATTCTTTTTTTAAAATATTTAAGAAATCTTTACCCCCAGTGTGGGACTCAAACTTAAGACCCCAAGATCAAGATTCACATACTCTCCCAACTGAGCCAGCCAGGTACCCCTTAATTATAATACTCTTAAAGGAATAACTCATTTTTAATGTTAGTAACTTTGAACAGATACAGGTATCTAGACAGCTGCATCAAATCATTCACCAAACCCAAATAATTATTGGCAGATGTTCAATTCACAGCTTTAAACATGTGTGTTACCTTTGATGTTTTTTTTTTTTTTCAGATTTATTTATTTGAGAGAGAGAGAGAATGCATAAATGGGGGGGGAGTGACAGACGGAGAGGGAGAGAGAGAATCTCAATCAGACTCCTTGATGAGCATGCAGGCAGATGCAGGCTCAATCTCACCACCCTGAGACCATGTCCAGAGCCAAAACCAAGAGTCAGACACTCAACTGACTGATCCACTCAAGCACCCCTATCCTTAATGTTTTTTAAAAAAAACGTTTTCCTATCATTGTATCTATCTTAGTTCATAGAGATAATCATAAATCAGTCTTCTGACTCTTGCATTCACCCTTTCTCTCTTTCATCCATTCATCTCATGTTAAAAAAAAAAAAGTTTTCTTTTTCATTTTGAGCCCATGTGAAAATTAATATCTCAACTTTAGAAATGGTCATAACAATAGAGAGCTGTGTATCTAAAATAGAGTGATACTAACTAAAACCAGCTTGTTAGTAAATAAAGAGTTCAAAAAGTAAAATACTGATTTCCATACAATTTCACAAAAGACAGAAACAACAACAGCAAAACCCAGATTAAATCTAACTATCACCTCCGCTTTTACTAGCAGCTTTTGTAGTTAGTGCTTTTGGCAAAAGGACTTACAAACTGAAAAAAAAAAATCCTTTGGTTTCCCTTTTAGCCTTTGAAACTCAGGTGTTTTCCCTATACAGATTTTCAGAGAACTTCTTTTAAAGATTAGTAGGCATGCAAAATTATTTCTAAGCAAACTTCAACTCCTAAACTAGAAGAAATATTAACATATTCAGGTATTTGCCTCCTATCATTCTCTAAATCTAAAACATTCCTGGCAGATATTCGGGACATATTAATAAGTCTTAAACTAATAGCCTACACACTTTCTGATTGGATCCTCTTGTACTAAATGATCATGACAAAGGTTCCTATCAATGTCCATTTCCTGTTTAAAATGCAATTCCTGTGGTCTTTTTTATATAGCATATGCCCTCTGATTCTAATGGTTTCTTTAAATATGGAAATCACACTTCAGGTTTTTTTTTTTTTTTCCTTTAAACAAATTCAAAATCTTTACTTTTTTTATACATACATACGTTATAGAAGTATTTATTTTATGTAGAAATATTACATAACATCAAGATACAATTTCTCCCCTTTTGTGTACTATTTCACATAGTTTAGTTAATCCTTAATTTAAAAATAGATGGCAAGTCTGGGGAATCAAGATAGCAACATAGGAAGACTGAACTCACCTCCTCCACAGACACAATGGATCTAAACCTACATATTGAGCAATTCCAACAAAGGATACAAAGACCACAAAGAAAATATCAGGAAACAGAGACATGGTAACAATGGGAACCCCACCCCTCCATGCAGTAACCTGCAAGAGGGAGGGAGAACACTGAGGATCCCACACCCAGATTACTCCTCCTGAGAAACAGAAAACAGAAACAAAAACAAAAAACAAAATAAAACAAATAACAGCTATTTGAAAGGCAGCTACACTGTAAGTGAAAGAAACTCATTTGCTAACCCTGCTGCATCCATCAAACAGTGGAAGGATTGCTGGAACTCTCTACACGGTGGAGGTGTTGACGAGAACCACTGTTTACACTCCCCATCTACCTTAATACTTCAGATAGAAGCAGGGTCCAAGAACTCTAGCCAGCCTGCTACACTGCCAAGCACTGACAGCACTAACCCATGCCAACTTCAGCCAGCCCCACAAGATGCAACCCCCTATCCTCTCACCCCCCTGTATCTGCCCCAATTCCAGCTGTTGCAGTAGGGCAGCCCCTGTGCAGAGTTTCCTAGGACACTCTGAGCTCACACATGCTACAGCTCCAACCAGCCAACCTAAGTCACCAGGTACAAAGAGTTTACAAAAGGAACACTCCTAACCAAAGCCACTCTGCAAGACTGGGAGAGGCAGCTTTTTTGCCTTGCTCATAAAAAAACAAAAACAAAAACAAAGCCATACAAAGTAAAAAAAAAAGGGGGGGGGGAGAAGAATATGTTGCAAATGAAAGAATGAGACATAAATTCAGAAAAAACTAAATGAAATAAGCTATCTCTCTGATAAAGAGTTCAAAGTAATTGCCATAAAGATGCTCACTGAATTTTAGAGAAAACTGGATGCACTCAATGAGAACTTCAACAAGGAGATAAAAAATATATGTAAAAAAAGAAACAATCAGTATTGAAGAACACAATAACTGAAGCGAAAAATACACTAGACAGAACCAACAGTGTATTAGCAGATGCAGAAGACTAAATCAACAATCTGGAAGAACGTATAATGAAAAGCACCCAGTCTGAAAAGAAAAAAAAAAAAAAGAATTTAAAAACAGAACAATAAATCATACTAATCATCAATCATACTAATCAATCATACTTATATTCACATTATCAATCTACTAGGACAGCATCAATCTTACTAATATTTTCAATAGAAGGGTCCCAGAAGGAGAAGAGAGAGATAAAACTTCATAAAACTCATGTGAAGCAATAATAGCTGAAAATTTCCCTAACCTGGGAAAGGAAACAGATATCCAGGTCCAGTAACCCTAGAGATTGCAAAACAAGATGAACACAGAGAAGTCCACACCAAGACACATAATAATTACAATGTCAAAATTAAAGAGTCAATCTTAAAAGCAGCAAGAAAAAAAAACAACTAGTTAGGTACAAGGGAAATCCCATAAGCCTATCAGCTGACTTTTCAGCAGAAACTTTCAGCAGGCCAGAGGGAATGTCATGATATATTCAAAGTGCTGAAAGAAAAACCTATAACCAAAAGTACCTTACATGACAAGATTATCATTCAGAATTGAAGGACAGACTTACTAAGACAAACAAAAGTTTAAAAGTTTGTCACCACTAAATGAGCCTTATAAGAAATGTTGAAGGAACTTAAGAAAAGACCATAACTAGAAGAAAACTATGAAAGGGAAAAACATTACTGATAAAAGCTAATATATAGTAAAAATAGATCAATCACTTATAAAATTAGTATGAAAGTTAAAAAACAAAAGTAGTAAAACCAATTACATCTAAAAAGTTAAGTAATTCACAAATTTTAAAGATGTAAAATATGATATGTACAGTATAAAAATGTAAAACAAAACATGAAGGGGGAGTAAAAATCAATACTTTAAAAATATGTTTAAATTTAAGCTACCATCAACTTAATATTGACTGCTATATAGTTAGGATATTTTTATGAACCTCATGGTAAGCACAAACTGAAAGCCTATACTTGATACAGTAAAAAAAAAAAAAAAAAAAACAAAAAAAAAAAACAAAGGAATTCAGAATAACACTAAGAATCATCATCCACAAGGAAGGAGAGCAACAGGAGGACAAAGAAACAGAGAAGAACTACAAACAACAAGAAAACCATTCAAATGGCAGTAGGTACATACCTATCAATAATTACTTTAAATGAAAATGGTCTAAATATTCCAATCAAAGAATAGAGGGTGACTGAATGGATAAAAATAGAAGACCTGTTTATATGCTGCCTGCAAGAGACTCACCTCAGACCTCAAGACATACAGACTAAAATGAAGGAATGGAAAAAGATGTTCCACGCAAATAGAAGTGAAATAAAAGCTGAGGTTGCAATACTTCTAGCAGACAAAATAGACTTTAAAACAGAGGCTAACATGAGACAAAGTAGGGAAGTACATAATGATAAAGGGTTCAATCCAATGGGAAAATATGAAAATTGAAAGTCTCTATCCACCCAACAATGGAGCACCTAAATATATAAAGCAAATATTAGCAGACACAAACGGAGAAATTGACAGAAATACAATGATAGTAGGGGCCTTTAAGACCCCACTTACATCAATGGATGGATCATCCAGACAATCAATAAGGAAAGAGTGGCTTTGAATGACACATTAGAACAGATGGATTTAACAGATAAAGCATACTATCCAAAAACAGAAGAATATATATTTTTTCAAGTGAATATGGAACATTCTCCAGGATAGATCACATGTGAGGCTACAGAACAAGTCTCAGTAAATTTAAGAAGACTGAAATCATATCAAGCATCTTTTCTGACCACAACAGCATGAAACTATGAATCAATTACAGTAAAAGAAATGGAGGAAACACAAGCATGTGGAGCCTAAACATGATATTAAACACCCAATGGGTTAATGAAAAAAATCAAGGAGGAAATCGAGAAATATCTGGCGACAAATGAAATTGGAAACACAATGGTACAAAACTTTGGGGGTGTAGGAAAAGCAGAACTAAGATAAACATTTATAGGGGTTCAGTCAGTTAAGTGTCTGCCTTCGGCTTAGGTCATGATCTCAACTCCTCTGCTCACCAGGGAGTCTGCTTCTCCTCTCCCTTTGCCCCTCCCCCCAGTCATTCTCTCTCAAATAAATAATTTTTTTTAAAGTTTATAATAATATAGGTCTACACCAAAAAAAAGACAAGAAAAAAAGGTCAAATAAACAATCTAACTTTACACCTAAAGGAACTAGAAAAAAAAAAAAAGAACAAACATATATATATATATATAATATATATTAAAAATATATATACCAATGAAATTAAAATCCCATTCTTTGAAAAGATAAGCAAAATTGATAAATCTTTAACCAGACTCATTAAGAAAAAAAAAGGACTCAAATAAGAAATGTAAGTGGAGAACCTATAACCAACATCACAGAAATACAAAGGATTATAAGAGACTACTAACAAAAAATTATATATCAATAAGCTGAACAACTTAAAAGAAATGGGTAAATTCCTGGAAACATACAATCTCTTAAGACTGAATCAAGAAGAAATAGGAAATCTAACAGACCAATTAATAGTACTGAAATAGAATCAGTACTCAAAAACAACCAACAAACAAAAGTCCAAGACCAGATGGCTTCAAAGGCAAATTCTACCAAACCCTGAAAGAGTTAATACCAAATCTTCTCAAACTATTCCAAAAAATAAAAGAGTATGAAATTCTCCCAAACATTCTATGAGGTCAACATTACCCTGATACCAGAATCAGATAAAGATACTACAAAATAATAGTAATAATAAAAATTGCAGATCTATAACCCCCATGATCATTCACGCAAAAATTCTCAACAAAATGTTAGCAAAGTAGGTAAAGGAGATTAAGAGTTACAAGCTTCCAGTTATAAAACAAATCAATCACAGGGATGAAAGGTATGGCACAGGAAATACAGTCAATATTTAATAACTTTGTATAGTCACAGATTGTTGCTTTACTTACTGTGGTGAGCATTTCCCTATGTGTATAATTGTTGAATCACTATGTTTTACACCTGTAACTAGTGTAAGATTGCATATCAACTATACTTCAAAATACATATGTATAAATATGCAAGATTGTATTTGGGGGGAAAAAAACCCTAGAATGATTTTTACAATATTTTTGGGAGAAATTATTTTGAAGGACAGTGAAAAAGAAATGGAAATTGAAGAGTTGGAAGATAAAACCAAAAATGATCAGAAAGATTTATCAGATAAAAAATTCCTACTTTTGAAAGTGTTTGGGAGTTTTATATAGAAAAAATAATTAGTCATTTTTTTAAAGATTTTATTTATTTATTTGAGAAAGAGAGGCTGAGAGAGAGAGAGAGCATGAGCAGGGAAGAGAGAGAGGGACAACCTGACTCTACACTGAGCAGGGAGCCTGATGTGGGGCTCATTCCCAGGACTTTGGGATCATGACCTGAACCAAGGAAGATGCTTACCCTACTAAGCCACCCAGGCACCCTAATAATTAACAATTTTATTCTACCCTTTGCTTACAGTAATTCACTACTAGACAAAAAACAGTGTCATAAATTGTGAAATTGGCTGAGAATTTGTAGAACAATGGAGAATTTAAGCCTTTTTCCATTAGAATTTCTCAAGGAAGAAAAATAAATCTATAATCTAGAATGTTTATTACAAAGAAATCATGTGTATATACACTATACCTGTTATTTCTGTAATTCTGGAATACTTTGCTTCAGACTCTAGATTGCTATACATAAACAACTATAGTTTTGATTTTTAAAGTTTTTTATTATTTTGTAATTTGATTGAAATCAATAGTGTCAGAGAAATGATGAGGGGATAATAAGCAAATCAACACTGTAGAGTTGATAAGGAGGTAATTTAATTCATCATTTCTAACTAGAATCCCAATAAACAGGGTATTATCACTAATTACATCTTTATCTCCTACAACTCCATGCTCAAGTGATTTTTTTTTCAGTGTGGTGAAGTCTTCATTATCTTGAGTTTATGTTATTTTGGCAATATATTTTATCTTTTAAAGTAAAAAAACAAAAAACAAAAAAAAAGCGACATCCAATCTGCAATTAGTGAATGAACAAATAACTATACATTAACAAAAAGCCTGAGTGTTGTTAAGAATTTAATTTAAATTTCAACCAAATTACACTTCCAATTTCTCAAAAATTATATTTCTAATATCTGCTGATCTATTCCATTGCTTTGCACATTTACAAAATGGGGAGAAAAAAAAGCAAAAAACAAAGACAAATTGTTTCACATTCAACATCCAAATACTAAGAAATTTATTTACATTGAAGAGTAAAATGTCTCTTAAGGAAACAAAGATGTGGACTAGACATTTCTCGATGAAATTATTTTAAATGTAAAGTTTGTAAAATATATTTGACTACCATTTATTTACCCTTCATTGTTTTTGGAAAAGAAATAAACATAATTCCATTTAACAGCTCATTGGCCTCAAAGAACTTTTAATACATTTACCCAAGTAAATCTAACATTCTTTTATCTCCTTCAAAACACCCAAACTATTGTATTCATCACAAAATAAAACATTCTTTGCTTTTGCTTAATAACTTCTCTAGGATTTCCATGACCAAAACATAACTAATGTCATCAATTTACAACCAATCGAGGAGTCAATTCATTTCAGATAACACTGAGTATTAAGTTCGGTCAGTCCTCTGACTTTTTCAAACTACACTGCATTCTAGCATATAAGCACTATTCTAAGAGTGGAAAGGGAAATAGGACTAGGCCTCCTACCAGAGAATAATATTTTTTTAATGATTCATAGAGACTGTCTTTTTGATAATTCATATGTTGTAGGCTTTGAGAAATGTTAATTGGTGTTCCAAATGAGAAAAAAAAATGATAGGAAACCTGGTTTTGTCTATCGGTGCTATGTGTCTAGGATAATGAGAATGAGAAATATAGATAAGAGCAGAGGTAGATACTCAAATGGCTGTTAGTAACGTTTTCTTTATATTTTTCACATTTTTTATTTTAATATTAACTTTTCTTTTAAATTTTTCAGATAATCCCAGCAGTATTCAGTTACCTGAAAATTTACTATTACAAACAAACCTCAATGCTTGGAATTATTTTTAAAATAGTTACTTAAAAAGCGTACTGAGGTATCAAGAAAGAATGGGAAATCCTTAGACATCAAAAATGAAGTGTTCATATGAATCTAAAGTACATGCTGAAGCTATCATAAGACAACTACCACTTACAGTGTTATACTGGGAACAGTTTTCATGATTCTGGTGAAAATAAGAGAGAGAACCTAAGTACTACTTATCAAAAACACAGGGTACATGCAAACAAAAACGTCAATGAAAGACTGTCTACCAGGAAAAAAAAAAAATCCAAAAAAGAGAGAAAAGTGACACTTGCCACTAGGTTATGGGTGCATGAGAAGAAGGTTTTCTTTAAGAATGCGTAATCAGTGGTTGACACTCATGGAAGTTTGGGGTTAAGTTCACACTGCATGTACATTCGTAGGACCTCAATAGGGCACATTTATTTAAGTGGCCCCTTATGGTCCACAGCCCTATTTAAAGAAACAAAAGTTCTCTCTGGAAGAATAAATCCCCAAACAGATTTGTCAGAATTTCCCCAGATGAAATTCAAAGAAGCATGTTTGCAAACAAATCACACCATTCAACACCATCCATTCAACATCAATTCAACAAATATTATTTAAGAACTTATTAAACATTAAATACTGTTCTAGATTCTAGGCATGGTATAGTAAACAATAAAGGAAAAATTACCACTGCACTCACGGACTGATTCTGGTTAATGAGAAACACAGGAAATTCAATATGTAAATGCATGCTGTGGTATCTTTACAGGTGATAACTTATATGGGAAATCATGAGTGGGCTAAATAGAATGTATAGAGTTGGGTGGACATTATGAGTAATGAGCAATAGAAACCAACCAACATTCATTCCCCGATGATTTTCACTATTAAGGATATCAAATAGGGGTGTCTAGGTGGCTCAGTCAGTTAAGTGTTGGACTTCAGTTCAGGTCATGATCTCAGGGTCCTGGGAGTGAGCCCTGTGTCTGGCTCCCTGCTCAGTGGGGAGTCTGCTTCTTCTCCCTCTCCCACTGCTCCTCCCCTCACTCATGTGCGTTCTCTCTCTTTCTCAAATAAAAACAAAATCTTTAAAATAAATAAATAAAATTTTAAAAGGATATTAAATAGAACAATTAACCAGCAAATTGGACAAATGAAGCCAAAAAAAAAAAAAAAAAGAATAAAAACGAGATATGATGGGGCTCCTGGGTGGTGCAGTCGTTAAGCGTCTGCCTTCAGCTCAGGGCGTGATCCCAGAGTCCTGGGATCGAGCCCCACATCAGGCTCCTCCACTGGGAGCCTGCTTCTTCCTCTCCCACTCCCCCTGCCTGTTCCCTCTCTTGCTGGCTGTCTCTCTCTCTGTCAAATAAATAAATAAAATCTTTAAAAAAAATTGAGATATGAAGAAATTAACTAGATTGTGTCACATATTGCAAACATGATAGAGAAAATAAAGGGTATGGAATACTGAAACAAAAAAAATATTTTTTAAAGTATGTTTTTAACAATAACCTAGTAGAAGATGAGGAGATAACTCATGGGATAGATGCAATATTTTATATATGTAATATCTGAAAATCTAGGAGTGAATAAACCCATGAATCAGAAAGCATGGTATCTCCCCCATTAAAATTAATAAAAATGGTTTAGTAACTAAGATAATAAAAATAGTAAAACTAAAAAATAACATATGAAGCATATGTTGGATTACCTACAAAGAATTACTGTGACAGATTTCTCAGTAAAGAGAAGAAAAAGTCTTTAAGAAAGTATCTTCAAGACGCAGAAACAGAATTCTCATCTAATAAAACTCTGTACTTATTGCAAGACAAATGCACTATTGCAAAGATCTCTGTAGAATTCATTTTGATAGAAAATGGTTGTTACTGCAGATAGAATTTTGGCTTGTTTGAGGTTACTATGGAAGTCTTTTCCCTCGTTTCAGTGAAAGTTTCGCAACACATGTTCTGCAGAAGTACCAAAGGCAGGATACCCTCTGAAAGTCACTTCCAGACATATATTAACCAGTGAATGTGTGCATTAGGACATAAATGTCACATTTACAGAATGACAGATTCAGCTCCAGATGATTATATGTGTCATTATACTTGTTATATGGGTCTATTATACATACTGTATAAGCCATTGTATAGGATGTTTTTACTACTGTGCGGTTGCACACTGTATCTGCACTTGATCAGATCAGGCTTCTCTTTTTTTTTTTTTTGCAGGTCTTATTAAATCATACCATACCTACTACACTGCAGTAACCAATTTAATTAACATTTTGAATTGAGTCAAAACAGAAACATTTTCAGGAAGAAAAAAAATAGCAATTCAGCATGGTAACAACTTCATTTAAAAATTAGTGAATAAGTTTCAGAAAGAAAGGCAACAGTTCCAAAAATGAATGTCTGAAATTCAACATGGAAAGCTTAACAAAGAAATTGGTTAACCTCCGGATAAATCAGAATATCGATTGATGGTATGAAACTCACAATAATATATAAATTATGGGATAAGCAAAAGGAATAGATTAAGTTATTGAGCAATACAGGCACATAAATAGGTCACGAGGAATGGTGGGGGTGGTGAGAAAATCCTTTACATTTCTAGTATTATTTCGAAGGAGAGTAAATTTGCTAAATGGAGGTGTTTATATTTGTTGTTTATAGAGTCATTTATATTATTATATTAATTGTTATACAATATAATGGCATTTGTTACTTATATTTTATTGATAGTTATATAATCATTTATGTTTATATATTGTTTATATTATATTAGTTGCTTGTATTATTAGGGTTACAAAGAAAGCAGTATAAAAATGGCATGAATAGAACAGAAGGCAGAAAAGAAAACAAAGTGGTAGAAATACACAAATAAACAATCATAATCAATGTGGTTGTAGCAAATTTTTTGTGTAATATATACTGAGATTGGATAGAAAACATTACACTTCATTCTTCAGGAAAGGCACTCCTAAAACAGTAACAGATAAAGGTAAAAAGGAATACAAAAATGTATGAATTAAAAAAGGCAAACACTGAAAACACTTAAGCTGTTTAACGATAATAAACCATAACAAAGCAGGAAAGTAAAAGTAAAAGGTGACAGCAGATGTGCTAAGAGACTAATGAGTGTTAGAGAAAAAAAGATCATGTAAAAATAACCAATGAAAAAAAAAAAACCAAACCTGAAAGATCAAGAAAAAAGATGAGGGGTGCCTGGGTGGCGCAGTCGTTAAGCGTCTGCCTTCGGCTCAGGGCGTGATCCCAGTGTTCTGGGATCGAGCCCCACATTAGGCTCCTCCGCTATGAGCCTGCTTCTTCCTCTCCCACTCCCCCTGCTTGTGTTCCCTCTCTCGCTGGCTGTCTCTGTCAAATAAATAAATAAAATCTTTAAAAAAAAAAAAAAAGAAAAAAAGAAAAAAGATGAAATAGTCACACATACATAATATATATACAACAGTGGAGGGGAGAGAGAAAGGGGGGATATTTGTCAATAATAGTTCTACCAGAGATTCAGAACAAGAAAACAGTGTGACCAATATTATGGCAATAAATTGTAATATTAAGTTGAAGTAGAAAATATTAATAAATACTAATTTATTACTAGTAATAAAATATTATCTAAAGTAATTTTAGTAGACAGAGAAAGCTAAAATTATTTATAAGCATTAAAACAGTTGATCCGTGATAGAAGGTCTTCAGGTACCCAGCTCACAAAGAAGTTAATCTCGCTAAACATTCAAGAAAGAAACTATTCTAACTTAAACTTGTCCAAATAATGTTTTTAAAGGAGATCTCCATTTTATTTTATGAGGCTTAGAGTCCTTGATACTGATACCAGTCCCAGAAAATACAACGAGAAAGAGCGGCCAATCTTACTGGCAAAACATCAGTAGCTATAATCCAACATTAAACAATAAGAAGGCATCACGACCAAATACTGATTAGTTGCAAATGGAAAAAATCTTACTGTAGGAGCTCTTTTCATACCACAGCCTAGTCACAGATTAAAAATAGAAGAGATTGGTGATTTAAGTAGATACAGAAAAGATTCCTGAAATTTAATTGCAACTCATTGAAAAAAATGAGCAAATTAGAAAAAGAAGAAATTTTCTGCATCGGATTAAAGATTTAGCAAACTCTGGGGTGCCTGGATGGCTCAGTCGGTTAAGCACCTGACTCTTCATTTTGGCTCAGGTCACTATGTGAGGGTCCTGAGATCTAGCTCTGGGTGGGGCTCGGCGCTCATCTCTCTCTCTCCCTCTCCTCCCCATGTCTGTGTATTTGCACATGCTCTCTCTCTAAATGAAATAAATAAATCTTTAAAAAAAAGAATTTAGGGGAGACTGGGTGGCTCAGTCATTAAGCGTCTGCCTTCGGCCCAGGTCATGATCTCAGCGTTCTGGGATCAAGCCCTGCATCGGGCTCCCTGCTGAGCAGGAAGCCTGCTTCTCCCTCTCCTACTCCCCCTGCTTGTGTTCCCTCTCTTGCTGCCTCTTTCTCTGTCAAATAAATTAATAAAATCTTTAAAAAAAAAAGAATTTAGCAAAATCTACAGTAAGCAACACATACAGTTGAAGCATAGAAGCCATTTCTTTTGACATAAATTTAAAAAGGTAGCTGCTATTCTATTTAACATTATACTGGAAGTCTTAGAGAGTTTAGTCAGAGAATAGAATTATTAATTAAATTATAGATCAGAACAAGATTAGAAATGCTTTCAAGACAAAAATCAGTATTTTGTGATACTTAAGAATAGTTTAAAGAGTAGTTCAAGCATCAAAATTTTGTTCATGATGTGATGATTCTTCTCAAATATTAGTTTGAATTTCATTAAGGTCTGATCAATTTCTATTTGTGAATATAACCATGATTTTTTTTAATGCTCCAATTTCTTAGTTGCAACAGGCAAAAATTCAATATTTTATTAATGAGAATTTGATGTTCATTCGAAAAACAGGTTTCCTTACAAAAACTCAACATTATGTAATGCAAGTATCAATGTATGTAATCAATGCAATCATGGAAAATACATTTTTAATTAAGTATTGTTTATAAGAATTTACAAGTATCTCAATTTTTGAGGTGAAACAACTAGAGATTTTCAGAAAAGAGAAAGGGAAAGCTAGATTCCACACATGTGATTGGGTATGGGTGTTACGTATGTTGAGACATTCTAACATGAATGCCTTTAAATTATTTTGATTATAAATGATGAAACTTATTTAGTATTGATATTGCCAAATTCAGAGGATATTCATGATTATCACATTATGAACATCATATTTTATATCAACCCATTTTCTTTTCAAATATGCTCCAGAGTAGTGCAGCCTGACAATTACTGTGTATTTCCAATGATCTTCCTTATGAAACAATATTAGCAAGTACTGTTCAGTATGTGATGCTGTGTAGTAAAGATTTGGCATATCTGACATCACTTGAGAAAGTTTATAGTTTTACTAAATTGATTGTAATCAGAGCATATTATTTCATATCAGTAATGTTTTCATGTCCTTAATCACATTATCTTTTTCTGGCACTCTCTCTCCAAACTTGATCATTCTCATAATCAAGAAATATTGGGGCATGGCTCAGTTGCTAGAGTGCCTGAGTCCAGCTCTGGTCATGATCTCGGCATTGTGGGACTGAGCCCCTCATCAGGCTCCACACTCATCATGGAGTCTGCTTGTCCCTCTCCCTCTGCACTCCTCACGTGCTCTCTCTTTCTCTATCTCTCAAATAAATAAATAAATAAATAAAATCTTAAAAAAAAACACACAATGGAATTTTGTGGGAACTTTTGCAGATGAAACAGGGAGAAGAAATCCATGTGGCTGGTCAACAGCTAACAAGTGACTGAATATGGGGGGAGGCAACTGTAAATAAAGGAACACTATGATCGCACTGCACAATCTGACACCAGATTGGTGAAGCAAAAAATAAAGAAATAAAATAAGAAACCCACTGACCAGGCCAGATGCAAGGAAGCAGCCACCATCAGATCCTGGCATTGGCAATGTCACAACTACAGCCTTTTTGGTTCAGATTCTGGCAGTAGCTACTAATATATTTTTTTAAAAAAACAAAAACCAAATATTGTGGTGAATTTCTCCAACCAGGATCAAATATATAGACATTCTGTGTAATATCCCTCTGTACTGGCACTTTTTTCTTTCCCTTGAGGAAAGCTGTATTAGAATCCGTTCAAAATGAAACCTTAGGGGCACCTGGGTGGCTCAGTCAGTTAAGAGACCAACTCTTGGTTTTGGCTCAGTTAGTGAGTTCAGGGTCATGATCTCAGGGTCATGAGATTGAGCCCCTTCCCTCTGCCTCTAATCCTCCCCTCACCCCTCCCTGAGCTCCTGCCATCTCTCTCTCTCTCTCAAATAAATAAAATCTTTAAAAAACAACAAAAAAAAATGAAACCTTAAAAGGTATATGGTACATCTTTTGCCTTAAGTATGTTTCTAAGCTTTATCATCTTTTTAAAATTTTCCTCTACTTCCAAAGTTTGGAATCATCAATTGTGGACGTTATAATAGATTTGTATTTGAAAAACATGAATATTTTAAACTGATATAGATTTTTATTTCCCCTAGTGTCACATTCAAAAGCTAATTTCACAACTTCAACTTGCTGTAAGTTTTATACTCTGATTTTTTTTTTAATTTTTAAAGGACATTTGACAAAAACTTAAAATTAGGTCCAACATCAATAAGTGTTTTGACAGGATGTCAAAATTACTCACTGTACCAATAGAAATATTTTTAAAAAAACAAAAGAAGGCAAAACTAAGCACAAATTTTAACCTATTTTTCAAATTCTAATATAAAATGTGAAACAATGGAACAATTCACAAGAGACGAATACAGTGTGGGGAGAAAAAGACTGTATTCTTTTGTCTTGGATAGTAAAAGAAATAAGTATCCCTACACAATGCTTCACAGTTCCGAATGAGATCACCAATCAGATGGGTGGTGCATGGGGGATGGAAAGCACTTCCAGTAAAAGAAAAAAGCAAATGACAGCATGAAGAAAACTCCATGTCTATGTGGAGTGAACTGGATAATCTGTGTTCTTTCCTAGATCTTTCTCCCCTTACAATTCTGAGCCCTTGCAGGCCATTGCTCTAACTGCACCTTTAAATGCTAAGGGGAGTTCTAACAAAGGATTACCTAGGAGAAGCTCAAACTGTGGGACTTAATAAAGGAAATAGCTATAGCTTTTCTGCTTCCAGGTTCTGGAATACTCACTCTCTCCTTTGTCCTTTCAAGGCTCGGGCTAGTGATGCTCTGTTCCCTCCCATGTTTGTTAGCTGCAGCAAGATTCAGTATCCCTTGTAGTTTCTCCTTAAGCCTGTTCACACAATTGTCAATAATCCCTGTGGGAACCGCTCCTCAATTACTTTATTTGAATGAACTATTTGCTTCTGCCAGGTCTGTGATAAGGACTATAATTCATTTTACATTTCTGTAATATAAACTGGTAAGAGAATTGGAAAAACACATAAAATGAAAACTTACATAGGACTCAAAGTAGAAAGAATTTTGTTTGCCATGACAAGAAAATTACAGAACCTCTAAAAAACTTAAAAATTTGTTCTGATATGGACATAATAACACTTCAAGGGACACCATGAAGAATAGACTTACCCATTCTCAAAACTGGAGGCAAGGAGATCAAACATAATGCTCAAGGTTCATAAGGACATGAACTAAAATTATGCCCTTAATAGTGGAAAAGGAAATGACTTTAAAATACATTTACTAACAAAATTAATCAAGCCACACCAGTTTATTAAAGGCTGTTTCAAAAAAAGAGCATTGTTATGTTAGTAATAGTAGTAGGAGTACCATCTGTATCACCATGGATCAATAATCTAAAACGCTTTTTTGAAAAGGTTTATCTATTTATTTGAGGGGGGAGGGGTTGGGGAGAGGATCTTTAAGCAGACTTCCCACTGAGCAGGAAGGCAGATGCAATGCAGGGCTTGATCCCAGGACCTATGAGATCATGACCTAAGCTGAAACCAAGAGCTGGACGCTCAACGGACTGAGCCACCCAGGCGCCCCTACCATGGATCAAAAATCTGATTTACAAAATATATTTTTAGAGGATAAATGTATCAATCTATGAAATGATAGTGTAGTATACTCTTAAATAATTTACCACATCGGATTTGTGGTAGTCAAAATAGACAATGCTTTCTGCTAATAAGTATTCTTGTAAAATCCATATGCAGATAAAACCCCAAGAAAGTATAACAAATTCTAATTTCAAGCCCACCATTTAATAATCTTATCCCAAATATAGATGGCATGTTATTATTATTAATCTGGTCAAACATTAGTCTCCATGAAAAAGTAACAAAGGTCTAAATGTTTTCTCTCGAAACTACTTCTAAAAATTGCAAATCCTGAAGTAGAAGAAAATATCTTTTCTTCCATATGTGTCTTATAAATGAAAATATTTCGTATCCACTTGTTTGCACTCTCTAAGGATTCTAATACCAGATTTTTGTCATACTATAATTTCAAGTTTTACCTTTCCTAGATGACACAAATATTTAACATCAAGATGGTGCTAGGCTGCCATGAGCCAAGGAAGCTGGATGACCTCTAGAAGCTGGATTAGACAAGGAAGTAGATTCTCCCCTAGAGCTCCCATAAAGGCATATAGCTCTGCCAACACCCTGATTCTAATACAAGGAGATCCATTTCAGATTTCCAAAATACAGAAGACGGTATATTTGTGTGTTTCTGTTTCTTGGAAAGATTTTTTTGGAGCAGTTTTAGATTCCCAGCAAAGTTAAGTAGAAAGCACAGATTTGGCATGTACAGACAGACTTCATTTTATTACGCGTCATTTTCCTGCGCTACGCAAATACTGCGTTTTGTTTTTCTTATTACAAGTTGAGGTTTGCGGCGACCCTGAGCAAGCCTATCAACATCATTTTTTCCAACATCATTTGCTCCCTTGTCTCTGTGCCACATTTTGGTAATTCTCTCAATCTTTCAAAACTTTTCATTATTATATTATGGTGGTCTCTCTTTGGTGTTACTATTGTAATTATTTTGAGGTGTCATGAACCACACCGCCAGCCTCACAATTAAAAGGTGAACTTAATTGATAAATCTGTGAATTCTGATTACTCCATTGAGAGCCATTCCCCTATCTCTCTTCTTCTCCTCAGGCCTTCTTCCCCAGACACGATAGTATTGAACTTAGGCCAATTAATAACCCTACAATGGCCTCAAAGTGTTCAAAGTGAAAGAGTGGCACATCTCTCACTTTAAATCAAAAGTTGGAAGTAATTAAGCTTAGTGAGGATGGCATGTAGAAAGCTGAGACAGACCAAAAGCTAGGCCTCTTCCATCAAACAATTAACCAAGATGCCAATACAGAGGAAAAGTTCTTGAAGGAAATGAAATGTGCTATTCCAGAGAATACATGGATGATAAAGTGAAGCAGCCTATTGCTGATATGGAGAAATTTCTAATGGTCTGGACAGAAGATCAACCTAATCCAGAGCCAAGCCCTACCTCTCTTCAATTCTGTGAAGTCTTGAAAGGGTGAGGAAGCTGCAGAAGAAAAGTTGGACGCTAGCAGAGGTTGGTTCATGAAACTTAGGTAAAGAAGCCTTTTCTACAACTTAAAACTAAAAGGTGAAGCAGGAAGTGCTGGTATAGAGGCAACAGCAAGTTACCCAGGAGATCCAGCTAAGATATTTAATGAAGTTGGCTGCAGAAAGCAACAGATTTCCAGTGTAGATGAAACACTCTTCTACTAGAAAATGTCATCTATGACTTTCATAGCTAGAGAGAAGAAGTCAATCAATGCCTGGCTTCAAAGCGTCAAAAGACAGGTTGACTCTCCTGTTAGGGATTAATGCAGCTGGTGACCTTAAGTTGAAGCCAATGCTCATTTACCATTCCAAAAGTCCCAGGGCCTTTCAAAATCGTGTTAAATTTATTCTGCCTGTGCTCTATGAATAGAACAGCAAAGTCAGGATGACTGTGCCTCCGCTTACAGCATGGTTTGCTTACTTTAAGTCCCCTGTTGAGACCTACTGCTCAGAAGATTCTTTTCAAATGATTAATGCACCTAGTCAACCAAGATCTCTGATGGAGTTGCACAATGAGATTAATGTTTTCATGCCTTCTAATACAACATCCGTTACACAGCCCATGGATCAAAGGGTCATGTTGACTTTGAAGACTTATTACTTAAGAAATACATTTGATAAGGCTATAGTTGCCATAGATAGTGATTCTTCTGATGGATCTGAGCAAAGTAAATGCAAAACCTTCTGGAAAGGATTCATCATTCCAGATGCTATTAAAAATATTTGTGACTCATGGGAAGAGATCTAAACTTCAGCATTAACAGGAGTTTGGAAGAAGTTGATTCCTACTCTCATGGATGATTTTGATTTCAAGACTTCAGTGGAGGAAATAACTGCAGATGTACTGGGAATAGCAGGAGAGCTAGCATGAGAAGTGGAGCCTGAAGATGGGACTGGATTGTTGGCATCTCATGATAAAATTTGAATGGACGTGGAGTTGCTTCCTGTGGATGAGCAAAGAAAGTGGTTTCCTGAGATGGAATCTATTCCTGGTGAAGATGCTCTGAAGATTGTTGAAATGACAGCTAAGGATTCAGAATATTACATAAACTTAGTTGATCAAGCAGTGGCAGGTTTTGAGAGGACCAACTCTAATTTTGAAAGAGGTTCTACTGCGAGTAAATGCTATCAAAATGCATTGTACCTACAGAAAAATCATCAAAGAAAGTCAATTGATATAACAAACTTCACTGTTGTCTTATTTTAAGAAGTTGTCACAGCTGCCCCAGCTTCAGCAGCCACCACACTCATCACTCAGCAGCCATCAACATTGAGGCAAGACCAGCTCCACCATCAAAAAGATTATGACTCACTGAAAGCTCAGATAATGATGAGCTCAGGTAATTTTCTAGCAATAAATTATTTTGTAATTAAGGTTTGGTACATTGTTTTTTTTTGTTTGTTTGTTTATTTATTTATAAAAGATTTTATATATTTATTTGAGAGAGACAGAGATAGTGACAGCACTAGCAGGGAGGAGAGGGAGAAGCAGGCTCCCCGCTGAGCAGGGAGCCTGCTGTGGGACTTGATCCCAAGACCCTGGGATCATGACCCAAGCCGAAGGCGGACACTCAACCGAATGAGCCACCCAGGTGCCCCTGCTTTTTTGTTTAGATACAATGCTATAGCAAACATAATAGACTAGAGTGTAGTGTAAACGTAACTTCTAAGTGCACTGGGAAACCAAAAAATTCATTTGATTCACTTTATTGCAATATTCACTTTATTGTGATGGTCTGGAACTACACCCACATCTCTATGGTAGGCTTGTACTCCATGCCCCCAAAACATGCATAGCCTCCCCCACTGTCAACGTTCCCCCATGAAGTGGTACATTTGTTACAACTGATGAACTTACACTGACACATCATTATCACCCCAAATCCATAGTTTACATTTTAGTTCACTCTTGGTGCTGTACATTCTAAGAGTTTGAACAGATGTACAATGATATGTATCCATCTGTATGATACAACAAAATATCTCACTGCCCTAAAAATCTGCTATGTTCTGCCTATCCAGCCCTTCTTACCTTCTATATTTGTGTTGTTTCAATCCACTGTTTGTGGTAATTTGTCACAGCAGTAATAGAAAATGAATACAAGATGGTGATGATGGCGATGAGAAGGGATATTAATATATGTAATACAGTCTACTTTGAATCATTGTAAACTATGATTTTCCTTAATGATTTGATTTTTTTCATGTCATGACTCTCCTTTTGTCTGATTCTTTATAAAAAATTTGCAAAAAAGTATTTTCAGTATTATTCCATCTATGTCGTCTTTACCATAATATCCTCAATTATGTTTACATGCAGATGATACCTTGCTACAGTTTTTTTGGTCATAGAGTTTTTGTTATTTTTCATTTTAAAGATTATCTAGAAATGAAGAAGTAAATGACTATCCATCTTCACAGGTATTAAGGTTATTAAAATTTATAACCTTAAGTTTTCTAAATTGCAACCCAAAAATGTATACCCATTTACATTTTTTACTCAGAGTGTATCACTGACAGCTGCTTCATATTTAAGTCAATTAATCTATGCACCAACTAATGTAATTAATTCTTTTTTAAACTTTGCTAATTTGATAAATTAAGCAAAGCAACATTAAATGCATTGATGTTGTCCATTTATAACCTTGCTTATTGATTATTTGAAGACATTGTTTTTTAATTGTTTTGTAAATAGGTAATTCAACCAAAGTGAAAAGACTGTAAACACACCAGGCAGTTTGTTTGAAACCCCCCAAAAATATCATACGAATAAAAGAAGTACATAAATGGCAAACGGGAACACATGTCATGACTCATTACCTAAGTTACTACATTAATAAGAAAATATGAAAGTAGAGAGAAAGTGAAGCAGAATAAAAAAGGTTTCAAATAAGTGGCATGTGAAAATGATACAGTTTTGGAAAAAATGGTCTATATCATTTTAACTAGAGAAGACTGTGGGGGTGACAATATTCAGTCGTTTATATGAAACATTTAATGTCAATATACTGAAAGTCTTGGGGAAATTATTCGACTTACTATTGTCATTATGAATGTAACTCAAGCAATTTGTTAATATTAAGATGTTTATCAGTAATTATATCAATAATTATTTCAATAATTTACAAATGTATATATTTAATACTCCAGAAATATTCTAAATTTGCAATAAAATACATTGAAAATAAAAAATACTGAATTTATAGATGAAATTCATAATTAACTTCTTTTCAAGATTTATTTATTTATTTATTTGAGAGAGACAAAGAGACAGAGAGCAGGGGGAGGAGCTGAGGGAGAGGGAGAGAAGCAGACTCCACGCTGAGTGCGGAGCCTGACGGCGATGGGGTGGAACTCAATCCCAGGACCCTGAGATCATGACCTGAGCTGAAATCAAGAGTTGGCTGCTTATCTGACTGAGCCACCCAAAACTCATAATTAACTTAAAAATAGTTTATATTCATATCTACAGGAAGGGCAAATATCCTTGTATTTCAAATTGGGTCCTCTAAAATGGCAATATTGGTTTATAAAAAATCAGTAGCCAAATCCAAGAAAGAAAAACAGCTGATTTTAGTAGTTTAAAAACATATATGGCATAATATATAATTAAAAGATTGATAAGCTATAGTATCTCTCATATTTTTACAGTACCTTTTTTAGCAGCTCATGGTATTGACCACATATTTTTCTCTAAATGCTTAATACAAAATTTGCTTAATTTACTTACTGTAAAGATGGAAACATCTGTTTTATTTAACATTCTTCTCACGAACACGCTCTGAAAACCACAATTATATAAACCCCATTTTCACATGGTTACACAAGAGCCATAGGAATATATAAACAAAAAATAAAGAATTGAGATATAGTCATTAATAGAGTAAAGAAACTAATTCTCCTAACCTACAGATATGTTTTACATTGTGGCTGACAAATGACATATAAAGTGTATAGTTAGCACTGTCATCCATGGAGAGATTGTTTAATTATGCTGTAGTCTACGTTTTCACATCAATGAATTAAGAAAGATGTTATGGTCAAAGGCACAGCATTTCCCATAAGCTGCATAGATAAGCAAATAAATCAAACAATTATTTCCTAATCACACTAGCAACCATGTATAGCTCAAGAAAAGCCAAGCAGTAGTAATCACCTCCTTAGGCTAGATATTTAATTTATCCTGGTGGCAGTATGAAATGGAAGTCTCTGCAAAGACTCTCTGTGAAATAGCTTATAAAGCTTGGCCGGGAAGAGTCTACGATTAGTAGAATAATGCAATAAGGAAAATTTAAAAGGTACAATTGAAATATTTAAGGAGAGCTACTGGTGATTAAATGTGTATAATATAGTGCGGCAAGTTCTTCCTGATGCTTTAAATGAATGTATTACAATACAGATAGCCAGTGTGTATGCTCAATTTAACAACAAAATTGGATTAAAATTAACTCTACCCTTCAGGTACTTAACTTCCTTGAAAATCATGCTAGTAAGAATAATACTGAACAGAATCTAGTTGGGCAAGTTAACTGATATCTAGCGCACTCTCCCTGTAACATAGTATTCTTGAAATGAAAAACTGAATATAAAAATCTGGAAAAATCTGCAAGCGTACAGAAATTTTTTATAACATTTAGCAGACTTTCATGCATGAAGAATCTTTACTGTTAACAATAAGGGTGGAATCATATTTAAATACTATCCACAGGCTCACTATCCAATCGCAAAAGTAAAAAATGACCTTGGGGGAATTTGAGTTAAATCTTTACCATGGATTTTTGAGGATCCCATGCAAGACAGACTATGAGGATTCAGGGGAACTGAAATATCTCACTTATCTAATAAACATTTAAGTTTACTAATGAGACTGTGAGGTAGAAAGCAGTATCTGGTTGCAGTAGTCAAACTAAGCAGGAAAAATTAAAAAGCATACATTACGGATGAGGAAAGAAAGTGGAAAGTAAATATCTATGATCTAAACAAAAACTTATTTTGTGAAAATATACTATGAAAGTTCCCTCCTCCATTCCCAAACTATTGAATTCCTAACTTTGGAACAAACGCATCGTGCATATAAGACTTTTTCCTTAAGTGGAACATATACAGAAATTTTAAGACTTCCAAATAGTAACAGCTATAGTTCTGTCTGACAGATCCCACATCTAATGTAAATGATTATAGACTAATTGTGAATACACAGACTGCCTCAGAATCAATTACGCAAAATTTAAAAAGTGTCAAAAATTTTTAAAAATGTCATTAAAAGTGAAAACCACAGTCGAGTAACTGTTAAATTAATTGCATGGTAATCAAAACTAGTTCAAAAAATTCCGACTCATGCTTTTGATAGGATTTAGCTTTTTATGTACATATATATGTATTTATATATGTATAATATATACATATGAAAGGAGAACAAGGATTTATGAAAAAATAATCAAATGAATGAGTACACAGGTATGAAAAATGAAAACACACAACTTCTACTTTCGAATTATGACGGAGCTAGTGAACAATAAACTCTCACTACAGAACACTGAACTATTAATGATGGTGTCGGGGGTATGCATTCACTCCTAGAAAGAGAAAGTATCAGATAGCAATTTAAAGCCTTGGGAATCCAACTGCTGTCCTGAATAAGCAGCATCAGTTTCCTCTAAGAACGACTTGGAAATGCAAAATCTTAGACCCTACTCAACAGGATCAAAAGCTCCTTAAAAAATCAAATTAAATTTAAAAAAATACGAGTCACTGGTGAGTCATATGGAAATTAAAACAACCAAGTACCATATACTGTACACCTGAAATTAATGTAACATCATGTCAACTATACCCCAAAAATTTTTGAAATAAAAATAAAATAACCAAGCATCAGGGCGCCTGGGAGACTCAGTCATTAAGCGTCTGCTTTGGCTCAGGGCGTGATCCCGGAGTTCTGGGATCGAGCCCTGCATCGGGCTCCTCCGCTGGGCGCCCGCTTCTTCCTTTCCCACTCCCCCTGCATGTGTTCCCTCTCTTGCTGGCTGTCTTTCTCTCTCTGTCAAATAAATAAATAAAATCTTAAAAAAATAATAATAACCAAGCATCCTCCTAAGACCAAAAGAGTCCATAGTCACAATTCTAACGTCAAGTCTTTTACAGTTTGTAAAGCCAATGAATAGTATCTGTGACATAATACTGATGTGAAATAAAGAATTTACTGGAAAAGTTTCTATTGAATCTGTATAATAAATGTTATACCTAGAAATTCTTTTATACATAACCTAATTTATTCTGTAACCTCGTTAATTAACACAATTCTTTCTCATGCCCTTCTTAAATTTTTGCAACATAGAACTAAATGAACCATCTTTTTCTATGTCCTTAATAACTGCCACTTTACATTGTTTTTGTAATTATGAAGTAATTATCACTCTAAAAAGGGCTTGTAAGTTATTAAACATCCATTTTTTTTTTATGCCTGTGGTTTTGGTTTTGACAGAATGCAACATTCTGAAGGGTCTTTTTTATCTATATATTTTTAGGTGATGAAGTTTTGTCATTTTTTCCACTCCATTTGGAATTTTTCATAGTAATCTGTTTTTTTTTTTGTGGTTTTTTTAAGGTTTTTTATTTATTTATTTGACAGAGACAGCCAGTGAGAGAGGGAACACAAGCAGGGGGAGTGGGAGAGGAAAAAGCAGGCTTCCCAGGGGAACAGGGAGCCCGATGAGGGGCTCCATCCGAGGACCCCGGGACCATGCCCTGGGCCGAAGGCAGACGTTTAACAACTGAGCCACCCACGTGCCCGTTTGTGTGTTTTTTTTAATTATGATTTGTATTTTTTATCCCCTTTTAAAAATTATTGTATTTTTAAAATTTTTATATATATTTTTTTAATTCCAGTGTAGTTAACATACAGTATTATATTATTTGCAGGTGCACAATATAGTGATTCAACAATTCCATACATCATTACTCAGTGCTCATTATGGTAAGTAGTATACTCTTGATCCCTTTCACCTATTTCACCCATTCCCCACCTACCTCCCCTATGATATGCTTTATTTTAAATGAGGACCCTCAGGGGTGCCTAGGTGGCTCAGTGGGTTAAGCTTCTCAGGGTTCTGGGATTAAACCCAATGTAAAGCTCCCTGCTCAGCAGACTCGGCTTGTCCCTCTGCCCCTCCCCTCACCAGTGCTCTTTCTCTTTCTTTAAAAAATAAATAAAATCTTTTAAAAAATTAAAAAATAAATGAGTACCCTCAGTTACAATTTTTTTAAACAAGAATATTTTTTACTTGAAGCATACTTCAGAATATGTGGTTCTAAATGATATATATAAAACATTCCATCCAAGAAAAATATAATACACATTTTCTGCAAGTACTCACAGAAGGATCCCCTGGTTAAATCACATAAAAAGAGACATAACAAATATTACAAATTTAAGAAGACTGAAATCGTATCAAGTATATTCTCCAACCACAATGGTACAAAACTGAAGATCAACAATAAAACAAGGCTGAGCATCTACAACGCAAATATTAAATATTTAATATGCAAATATCAAACAGCACACTACTGCACAAGCAATGGGCCAAATAAGAAATCAAATGGCAAATCAAAATATGTCTCAAAACAAAAGAAAGAAAACACAATATTCCAAAACCTACAGGAAGTTTGTTTTTAATGCCCCCTAGTTGTTTGTTTTGTTGTTGTTTTTACCCTGAGGTCTTGGTGATTTGAAAACAAGCTCCTGGCATCAGTAACTTTATTCATTTTGATTATACTTAAACTTGAAACCATTTCCTTCTTAGTAAAATACAGTATCTTCTAAATAATCAATGTACTAAATAATTAAGTAGAAGATACTTTAAAACCTTATCACAATTTTAGAGGGAGACTAAAGTGAGATGCAGGACCTAATCAGTTTGCCAATTTAATTCATGAATAATAAGAATTTGTGAATAATTGGTGAATTTGTGAATAATAAGAATTATATAAATAAAAACAATCCTTAAATTTAAAAAGGGTTTCGAAAAATACTTTTTAAAACAGGTGAAACAGGTAATTATCAAATGCAACTGGATTTTCTAAATTCTGAATGCAACAGAGATTTCTGAACAATTGTTTAGAATGTTGTTGAAATTAGATAGCAAAAAACCTGGACAGTGGATGGATTGACAGAAGTTTGCATCTATTTATTTTTTTTTTATTTTTTAATTTTTTTTAAAGATTTTGTTTTTTATTTATTTGACAGAGACAGCCAGCGAGAGAGGGAACACAAGCAGGGGGAGTGGGAGAGGAAGAAGCAGGCTCCTAGCACAGGAGCCTGATGTGGGGCTCCATCCCCGAACGCTGGGATCATGCCCTGAGCCAAAGGCAGAGGCTTAACGACTGCGCCACCCAAGCGCCCCTGCATCTATTTAATACATGGTTATGGAAAATTTAAAATCCAAACATTTTCAACCAAATAAAAATAATTCTGTGAAATCATATGAAGTAGAGTTTTAAGAATATAAACTACAGTATTATTTAAAAACTGTTATTTTGGGGGCACCTGGGTGGCTAAGTTGTTAAGCTTCTGCCTTCAGCTCAGGTCACGATCCCAGAGTCCTGGGATCAAGCCCCATGCCAGGCTCCCTGCTCAGCGGGGAGCCTGTTTCTCCCTCTTCCACTCCCCATGCTTGTGTTCCCTCTCTCTCTCTCTCTCTCTCTGTCTCTCGCTGTGTCTCTATCAAATAAATAAATAAAATCTTTTAAAAAAAACTGTTATTCTGCATCAAAAAGCAACTTAAAATTGTGTGATACCATGTTACACAAACCTCAAGGGTGTTATACTAATTAAAATAAGTCACATACAGAAAGAAATAATCATATGAACTCTTTTATATGTGAAATATTGAATTTTTAAAACAATTCATAGATAACAGCAGATTGGTGGCTGTCAGCAATACTTGGTAGGGGTTAAAGGAAATAGGTGATTTTTTTTTTTTTTTTTTAGTTTACATAAATTGAATTAAAAAAAGAAGTATAGATAGTATATTGGCAAGAAATGGTGAAATGGAAAAGTTCAGGCCATGATGCTAAGAGCATGAAATGCTATCGGCATTTTGGAGGGCAGTGTGTCATCATTTAGTGAACCTTAACTTCATAGTTCTACTCCTAGGAATATACTCCATAAAACTCTAGCATGGTCATGAAAAAGGACATGTGTGAGAATATTCATTACAGTATTACGTGTGATCGTGAAGCCTTGCAAGAACATAAAAGTTCATCAGTTCTTGAAAGGATAGATAAAAGGTGGCATATGCACACCATGTAATATTATAGCTTTTAAAATGAATTAGTTTTTCACATAGCAATTTTGCATGGTCTAAAGAAATGTTGAGTAAAATAAATGAGAAGCTGAACAAATAGTTCAGCACAAGTCAATGTGTATCAACTCTGCCCATAAAAACAAAATATAACTATATATATTGCTTATAGATTTATCACTACATAAATATAGCAGATTGAGTATAAAAAATAATTATGTGAAAGTGATTTCTATTGGGAAGAAAGAAGAGGTTGAAATAAATGCATATTGACAGTTATTGATTACAATGTAAGAATTCATTTTATTTGAGGTAATTATTTCCTAAAATGGCATTACAATCTGATATTATCGGAAACTGAATTTTATTTTGTTCTTTTTGGAAAGATTTTTTTTTTTTTGAGGGGGTGGGCAGGACACTACTTCTAAGTGACAAAACAAATTTTTTTTATGTCTTGAATATGGCATATTGTTGGTTCTTGGGTGAAGTGAATGTGAATGTCAAATCTTAAAGGAACATGAAGAAAATGAGTATTTGAACCCCTGCAGATGAATGCAAAGAAAGTTAAATATATTTGGAATTTTTACTAGCTATGAATAGCGATTGCTATTGTGAAGCCTGCTGTTTTCTCTTAAAACATGGCAATAATGTGTAAATTAAATTGCAACAGAAAGTGTATATTATAGAATAATATCCTAGTTGCTTTTCATGCAGAGGTAGAAAAATGGAAAATATATGATAATTACACAGCAAAAAGAATAAAAAATTTTTAATCAGCTTAATGCATTTAAAATTAGCCACTTGCAGAATAAAGACAATTTTTACAAAAAAAAAAAAAACAAATTAAAAGCAATTGCTTTCAAGATAATAGGGATTCAAGAAAGATATACTGACCTACAGTATAAATTTTAACAAAATTAAGGGATATGTTATTATTCATTAATAAATATATGTTTCCTGCAGGTTCGAAAGGAAAGAGATTATAATAGCCAGTTTGGTGTTTTAAGGTTAATGAACTAAGTGAACATATGGTGAATAACTTCTCTTCATAAAATGTATGTTTCAGGAGTATATTCTTTGTGTGAAACATACTAAAATGAAGATGATTTCTTCTGAGACACATTAAATTTGATAACAAAATTGTTTTAAAACTATCCTCAAAATGATTTGGATCATTTAAGTTAATATTTGACACCACTGTGCTACAGTTTGGTGTTGTGGTCCTAATTTTTAGGTAGCAGATTGAGGATTAAGTGATTCAGTAAAATGACCATTATCCTTGAGGCAGTCTAACGAATAGATATAAAATTACAGAAGAGATCAATATATGATAAAAGCAAATTTCCCTAGGAACGATCTCGAATGTATGTTATGTCCTTTGCTCTTGTCAGGTCAGAAATATGTCACCCTGATGACTGCCTCCTTAAGCCCTGTGTACTCCCTCGCATCAGCGCGACGCTAGAACACCTCGTGTCACCCTACCTGTTGCTACAGGTGTTCCCTCGGCTTTATCGTCCACTATGTTCAAGATGCTGTTTTTAAACACTGCCTCCAGAGAACGAGGGGACTGTTCTCTGCCCCATAGTTAGGGTATTACTATGCCTAATACTGTACTTGAGGAATTCCAGTTTAGCTTGTCATGTTCTCCCTTTGACCCAGTTCTAGTTGGGAATTAGACCAAGCATTTCAGAGCTGCTTTGGAATACCATTCATAAAGACAGGCTTCAAAATAAAGGGTTCAAGGTTTGATGGTGTCCAGGTTGTGAGACTAAGGTCAAACATCTTATGAGAAAAGAAGGAAATATAAAAATAACTATCCTTAGATAGCTAGATTAACAGAGGTTTAAGAGAACAAAACTGTTTCATAATACTTCTAAAATGTTATTTGTATCATTTGCCTTTATCTCTATATGGACATATGTTTTGAGGATGCAAAGGCAGTGGGAGGCAACACTGCTTTAGCCCAAAGTGAGGCAATTACAACCTAGGAGTCATGGTTTTCAATACTAGATACTCACAGTAAAAAAGAAAATTACAAAGCCAATTTCAATAACCAATGTCTTTGACGAATTTTCTTAAATCTCAATCCTTTCTAATATTCCATGTAACAAGAAATATATGGGAAGCACTCCTCCATCATACTAATCTATGATAGTTGTAGCAAGGAAAAGCACTTTTGAAAAAATGACTAACAGACGAACTATGATTATTCAGATGTGAGCATTTGGCAGACTTTTTCTTGAAAATGGAGGAAGTGTGCCTGTTATTCCAAGAAGAACAACAAATTTGACGTCCATGATAAAATGTGAGCTTTCAAGTACAAATCAGTATTTTGGAAAACTCCTATCTGCTCTCTTAAGCTTGACATGTTCTCAACATTTAAAGAATGTTCTGATGACATTAGTCATGAGTAATGAATGTGACCTTGATGGTGTTTAATGAAATATGTCAACATTTGGAAGATCTGAAGAATCATTAAAAAAGATACTTTTTCAATTAGGAATGCCTAATATTACAAAATCATACATAAACAAAATTCCAGAGTAATATCAATAGATTTTAAGGAAATGGTACAAAATGTTCTCTGATTTGGTTTTGGAATCTACATTATAACTAACCCTATAACTAATCAAATTTTGGTATATAGTATTTAAAATGGAATATTCACTATTACCTTAAAAGCTGCTTAAATACTCCTTCCATTTTCAATAACACGCGTTAGTACACTTTCTCATACATATCAAACAAATACCACACTGCAATATTTTGAATACAGAAGATTATGAAAGTCCAGCTGGATTTTATTATGCCAGACATCTTAAAGTGTTACAAAAATGTTTAATAATGTTATACTTTAATTTAAATTTTCATCATAGAAAATATTTTCCTAAAAATACAAAATTCATGTTAACACTGAGGTTATTTTTTTAAAATATTTTTCAGTTTCTATTTTAATTTCTAATATGACATATATTGATATGCCTCATGTAAACAAAGGCACTTTGGAGCCTTCAGTTGTTAAGAGAATAAAGGGTCCTGAATCCAGAATGTTGTGTACTTCTGATAAAATACTGCTGGGTGGCTAAAATCGCTTCACAGAACTGCTTCTTGCTGAAGGATTCTAGGCTGCTTGGGTAACTAGATATATTTCCACATTTTAGGAGTAAGGTAGATTGTTTCACGGACCTTGCCTTTCTGTGCACATCTTTACATCCTTTACAGTTAGGCCAATTTGTACAACAATAGAACATTGTTTAGAAACAGTAAAAAAAAAAAAAAAAATCAGTTCGGGGAGAAGTACCATTTTATGGTATTAAAGCTTTCCAACCTCAAGCCTGTTGCCATGCTATCCTTCATACATTTATTTTTATAGTATTTTCAACATATTTGTTTTAATAATATGTATTTTTCATCTTATTTATATTCAAGACTGTAAAGTTATTTCTGATTAAAGAAGATGTAATAATATTTCTATTACGATATTTAGGTGCATATTATCAGAATGGAAGAAAAAGTTGCTTTGGAATATTTATCTTTTATCTAATGATATCACTAAAATCCTTTATTAGTTTTATTATTTTTAAAACTGGAATTGCTGAGGCGCCTGTGTGGCTCAGTTAGTTAAGCCCCCAACCCTTGATATCAGCTCAGCTCATGATCTCAGAGTTGTGAGATCGAGCCCCCTGCCAGGCTCCACGCTCAGTGCAGAGTCTGCTTGAGATTTTCTCTCTCTCCCTCTATCCCTTCACCTTTCCCCCACTCACAGTTTCTCTCTCCCTCTAAAATAAATAAATAAAATCTTCAAAAAAAATTGGAATTGCTTATTCTTCCAACCTTAGAGGTGTTTTGTTAAATTTTCTTGTAGCCATTTCAATTTTATTACATTTACCCCATTGACTGTATTACCTTGAAAACACTCTTTAATATTTGCAATAGCAGTTGTCCTTTAAATTTTAACTTTCATGGACATGTTTTACTGTTTTATATTTTGGTTAATAATTACTCATTATTATTAAAAGATCTTCTGGTATTTAGTAGTTCACTTTAGTCCTATCTTAAGAGTTGTATGGGAAATACCAACAGTTTTATAAAGCTATGGGTTGAAAATCTTTAAATAGATTGGACTGTTCAGTTCTTTAAAGCTAAGGTAAAAGGAGATTTTTAATAATTTTCAAATCTCTATTATATTAATTCAACTCTAACTGTGTTAGCTCTGACCATTTTTATTTTGATACATCCACCCCTTTTTGAGCCAAAAGCAATTTGAAATAATATTATTTCTTTTTTTTTTTTAAGATTTTATTTATTTATTTGACAGAGATAGAGACAGCCAGTGAGAGAGGGAACACAAGCAGGGGGAGTGGGAGAGGAAGAAGCAGGCTCATAGCAGAAGAGCCTGATGTGGGGCTCGATCCCAGAACACCGGGATCACGCCCTGAGCCGAAGGCAGACGCTTAACCGCTGTGCCGCCCAGGCGCCCCTGAAATAATATTATTTCTATTCTGTCATTTTGTTCACTATAATTTCAGTGCTGTTTGTTTGGTACCTACAGATGTCTTCCTTATTCTTTTAATTATATATTTTATCACTATGAAATTTCTCTTTAGATTGTTAAATTTTTTTCTAAAATTCTACCTTATGTGGTCAGAAATTATTCTGGGTTTTTTTTCTTTCAGTTGACTTCATAATTTTTGCCCATAATTTTATATGAATACTTTCTTCATCAATTTGGTTTAAGTCTGTATTTTACATGAATGGACTTGAGTTTGCTTTTTAATCCACTTGAAAAACTATCTTAATTTAGATTTTAATTAGAGAATTTAGCATAATGATGAATATGTTTTGATGCCTCAATACCTTTTAAAACACGTAGAGGGTAATTGAACAAGCAAAACAGAACAAAAAGTACTTCGGATATAAATTTGAGTTTCTGAATTATTTTACTGAGAAGAATAAAAGTTTGGGGAATAATAAGACCTAAGGTATAATTTTAAATGGGTAGCTAATATGGAGAAAATGTCATTGGACATGAAAATTCAAGAAACTGAAGACGTAATTCTTTATATTCAGAAGCATTAATGCCTCCCAGGGATGAAACAATGAGTATAGAAACAAATATTGAGTTAAGCACCACTTAAATAAAGGGAAGTGCAGGTGGGGGATCCTGAGCATGTGAATGTGGTAAACCTGACAATTTAAACATAAACATCATTATTGTTTTGTGGATACATTTTACTTTGTATTATGTTGTGTTTACAGTCTTTAACTGTGGTTTTCATTTCAGAGAATTAGATGGGTTCAATTTACTGTTCCTGAAAATAACTCCACATTTAATGGAAAAGTTATTTTATCTATAGTAGTAATTTTCCATGGTTTATCATAGTTTGGTCTGAAAAGGTCCCTAGCCTAGGCATGTAACATTAGCCACTTCTGCGTAGAACATTATCATGGCAGAACGAGAGAAGCACAGAAGGGTGAGTCTGGGAATTTTACTGCTAACCATATGCTGTATCTTGAACTATCCCTTCCGTCAATTATCCAAATCAGATAAAGAACTCCTGTCGTAGAAAAAGTGAGAGAAAATTGGGGCAAAAAAGAAGTAAGACGATGGCCATTAGTGAGAATCTCTGAGCAGAAGACCTTCCCCCTGACTACAAAGTCTGCTTTGAGGAAAATGGTGTGAGAGCAACAGGCAGATTTGGGGAAATGAATAGAGAAAAGGTCAATATCATGATTCCCCTGAGGGGCCATAGTGTGGCCCACGGTCTGTAACCACAGGATGACAACGTGATAAAATGGAGTCCATTTTGGAGAATAAAAGAAGTGGAGTGATTCTTAAATTCTTCCATAAGGTTAAGGAAGTAAGTGGAAGGTGAGTGAATCAGCTATCCATTCCAGTAGGAGTTTCTTCAACAGTTACCAACAGGTGGTACCTGAGAAAGAGCGAGACACATTAATATCTCATTAACAGTCACTTCAGGACACATCAAGACACAAGGGCATGCACTCCCTCTCCAACGGTGCCACATGACGTGATACACTGTCAGTGTCCAGAATTAATCTTACAAAGGAGGTAGGGAAACTGTTTAAATTGGCTGAGTTTTCTGGATATTTGATAATTACCTTTTCTTCTTCTTGATATAATTAACGTTCATTAATTTGAAGTACAGAAAAATAATTTTCCTTTCCATGAATATCTGAGGTTTTATTTCTGAAGTATTATACATAAACTAAACCGGCATTTGCCTTTTGTCTATTAAAAACCTGTACTTTAAAAGTAAATGGTTATTCGTGTAAGAACAGGAAAACATTAACATATTAAATTTATTTTCATGATCATTTATGAGGAAATAATGTATTGTTTTATAAGATTCAATTACCTAAAACACTCTTATTATTATATAATATATTTTAAATTGCTGAATACAAATGGTTTATCATATTATAACAGATTCATAGAATCACTTTACCAAAGATATAAATCTACTTTTGAACAATTCCACATGACTTATTAGGCAAAAACTTTTTAACCTCAGTGCAACAAGGTTTCATTTTACTTTTTTCTGTGTTTCACTCTATTTTGATTTTCTTAAGCCATGGGCAAATAGGACATTGGCTGTTCATATTTGTTTTCACTTTTATTATGCCTATTTTGAAATGACTAAAGGTTTAATGCATTGAGCTATCATGTTCTAAAATGAATCTAAACAATTAGAATGTTGTGAAGGAAAAATTATTCCATATAATATATGTTCAAATCATCAAGGCAGATTTATTTTATGCTGACTTGTCACGTAAGTTCAATAGGAACAGTGTGTATCTGTCATGGAAACCCTTCATAATTTTGAACTTGAGTTATTTAACTTAAAATAGTCAATAATCCATATTTAAATTTAAATATTACCCATTAATAAGTTAATTTATTAATTAAAAGTTAGGGGTAATCCCCTGCTGGCTAAGGCTGCCGTAACAGAGTGGCATAAACTGGGTGGCTTCAAAGACAGAAAGTATTGCCTCACAGATCTAGAGACCAGAAGTCTGAGATCAGAGTGACTACAGGGTCAGTCTTTCTGAAGGCTGTTCCATATCTCTCTTCCAGATTCTGGTGGTTTGCCGGCAATTTTTGGCATTTTTTAAATTTATGGCAGCATCACTTCAATCGTCACAATACTCTCCCTGTGATTTTTTCCTCTGTCCAAAATTCTGCTTTTCATAAGGACAGAGTCATATGGGATTAGGGCCTACCCTAATGACCCCATCTTCACTTGAGCATCTGCAAAGACCATATTTCCCTAAAAGATTGCATTCACAGGCCCTGGGAGTTAGGACTTCAGCATCTTCAGGGAGACATAATTCAATGCATTATAGTTCCTTTTTCAAATAAAGTGTGCTTCAGGTATTAATACCAGAGCTCCAAAGGTTAACCCACTGTAACTTTTCCCCATTCCCTCCAGTTACTGGTTGATTTTCAGATTATGATTAGGGTGAAGAAAGGTTTTCTAAGGTCTTCAACCTAAGTTGATATCAAAGCCTGGTTTCCTATCACATATTGCTTTGGGAATTTTAACACAAGTCTGGAAGTTGTATTTCCCCATTTACTGTTCTTTTGGGAGCCCAATAAAAGAGAGGTGCAATTAAAAGTTACTTATCATTGTGGTCCTGGAAAAAAAAAAAGATCCAATAATACGCTTCTCCATAATGACCTTCAGTAAAAGATTTCACTTTGAAATGTCTAAGCATGGCCCATTACCTGGAAATAACTTCAAAAGTTTGCTGGTTAATTATGGAATTATTCCCATTTGACATTAAAAAAAAAAAGAATCATCAATAAAAAACATATTTCCTATGCCAAATTTAGAGGCAAAGGGCATTGCAAGGATATTATATGCCTGGCTAAGACATACTTCCCGAGGACAGCATGAGGGACTGATTGTAATCAAGTACACAGTATTAGTACTTAGGTATCTGACATTTCATTAGAGGACACACAAGCCTGTTGGAACCACAGCAGTAACTCTCGAGCACACAATCGAGCTGTGCAGTGATGAGAGGGGAACAAGGGGATGAGAAAGTTAAATCATCTTATCCTTTTTCTCTACCTCCTTCTGAATGAAAGACTTACTCTAAAATCCTAGATGTCAATAATGGTTAATTAGCATAAACCATATGTTGAAATAAGGAGGTCTAGAATAAACTACCCATAATGATGGAGCAGTCATGACGTTCTTCTGCTCTTTTTAACTTTGTTTTAACCCCTTATTTGATGTTGTAAGGATGTCCAAATACTGTAAAATCTGAGCCCAACAAAAAACAGATTACTGCTGAGGAGGCCTAGTGAACTTAAGGATTTCAGCTCTAGTTCCTATTTGCTTCCTGGACTGAGAAAATACTGTGCAACATCCCCCATGCCTGGCAGCCACTTTCCATGAAATATCTTATGTGACTTTAATTTCAATCATACAGGTATGTTCTGAACCAAGATTGCTAGATGATGCTAACTTACAGTCTGTGAACAAACGCGCACCTGTCAAGGCTTTCTTAGATAAGGAAAGCTTTTAAAAATCAATCATGTTGGGACGCCTGGGTGGCTCAGTCAGTTAATCATCTGCCTTCAGCTCAAGTCATGATCCCAGGGTCCTGGGATTGAGACCCACATCAGGCTTCTTACTCAGTAAGGAGCCTGCTTCTCCCTCTCTCTCCGCCTGCTGCTCCCCCTGCTTGTGCTCTCTCTCTGTCAAATAAATAAATACAATCTTAAAAAAAAAAAGAAAGAAAGAAAAAAGAAAATCAATCATGTTAGAGCTGTGGCCAAAGATTGACATGGTGCTGTCCTGGTGGTGGAGAACTGGACTGTTCCAGGCAGGAGAATGTAGTCAAGGAAGCACTTGATGTGTTCTGGACTAGAGTAGTTGAGTAACATTAAGGAAGGAGAGTGTTTCAGAGGTTTGGAGTCACAGAGGAAATTAGTGGTTAAGTAACGATTTGCCTTGATTGCATGTGTTTTAAACAACCAGTAGTTTATTCAAATTCAGGTCTGGGAGGCAGAGAATCAATTAACGGGTGGCTGAAGTAAGAGAAGAAAAAAAACAACATGATTCTGGTATAAACTAGGGAAGTAAAACAGGGGTAGAAATATGATATTCAATAGATACCTAAGAGACAAGGTAACATACTGATTAGAACAAAAAGCACTGGAACGTGATAGAACGAAGTTCAAACATCATCATTATTGGTTCCTCCACTCCCCTGCCTTCCTTCTCTCTCTCTCCCTCCCTCCCTCTCTCTCTCTTTAAGATTTATTTACCCATTTGCTGAGATACCACCTTACGCCAGTTAGAATGGCAAAAATAGACAAGGCAAGAAACAACAATTGTTGGAGAGGATGTGGAGAAAGGGGATCCCTCCTACATTGTTGGTGGGAATGCAAGTTGGTACAGCCACTCTGGAAAACAGTGTGGAGGTCCCTTAAAAAGTTAAAAATTGAGCTACCCTATGATCCAGCCATTGCACTACTGGGTATTTACCCCAAAGATACAGACGTAGTGAAGAGAAGGGCCATATGCACCCCAATGTTCATAGCAGCAATGTCCACAATAGCTAAATCGTGGAAGGAACCGAGATGCCCTTCAACAGATGACTGGATTAAGAAGTTGTGGTCCATATATACAATGGAATATTACTCAGCTATCAGAAAGAACGAGTTCTCAACATTTGCTACAACATGGACGGCACTGGAGGAGATAATGCTAAGTGAAATAAGTCAAGCAGAGAAAGACAACTATCATATGATTTCTCTCATCTATGGAACATAAGAACTAGGATGATCGGTAGGGGAAGAAAGGGATAAAGAAAGGGGGGGTAATCAGAAGGGGGAATGAAACATGAGAGACTATGGACTATGAGAAACAAACTGAGGACTTCAGAGGGGAGGGGGGTGGGGGAATGGGATAGACCGGTGATGGGTAGTAAGGAGGGCACGTATTGCATGGTGCCCTGGGTGTTATACACAACTAATGAATCATCGAGCCTTACATCGGAAACCGGGGATGTACTGTATGGTGACTAACATAATATAATAAAAAATCATTAAAAAAATAAATAAAAAAAAATAAAAATAAAAATAAATAAATAAAAAATTTAAAAAAATAAAAAGATTTATTTACCCATTTGAGAGAGACAAAGAGGGAGTGAGAGAGAGCACACACACATGGGGGAGGGGCAGAGGGAGAGAATCTTCAAGCTGACTCCCCACTGAGCCCGGAGCCTGACATAGGGCTCAATCCCAAATGATCACATGAGATCACAACGGGAGCAGAAACCCACAGTCTGACGTTCCTTCACCCAGCTGAGCCACCCAGAAGCCCCTCTCCTCCTTCTCTTTTAAACTAGTCCCAAAGAATGTAAAAGAACTTAAACCATACAATATCTATCCTTTAATACAAAGGAATTAAATTGGAAATCTATAACAAAGAAATAAGAAAATGCCACAAGGATGTGGAAATTTAACATCTTTACACATCTTTACCCATGTTAACTTTTCTTCACTAAAATATATGTGAATGCCTAATATTAAAAAAAAAAAACAAGCAAATGAGTATATATATATATATTTTTAAAGCTGAGGTGTGAACCACAGAAGTCTGTTAATAATGGGTGATATTTTGGTCATTAGACCCCTCCAGGAAACAGCGGTTAATTAGGAGGTACTGTGAAAGACCGATGTATCCAATTCGTAATGTAAACCTCAGTTTTGGAGGAATAAGAGCACAAGTTATTTTTAGAGTACCAAGTGTTTTCTCTTTAATTATTTTTATGATTGTCCTGTATTTCCCGTAAGTTAGAGGAAATACATTTAGTCTCACTTGATACCTGAGACAGATATAACTTCATGTATGCCCCCCACCAGCAATTTCGCAGAAGTGAATAATTAATGTTTAATTAAGATTCTAATGTTATCCCTCTTGAACCACATTAACTGAAAACCCACACCAGTTGCTGTTTGGCCTTAAGCACAGAGGTAAAAGATCTCTATGTTTTTTCTTTCTTATTGATAACTTTACATGACTCCCTAGCTCTAAATCCAAAGCTATCTCTTGCATCTTGCTCATTTAGTTCTTAACAAGACTTAGATATCGGTGTATTTTAGGGCTACAGATTCGTGGTTACATTCAGGTTAAACCTCAGCTCACTGATAATTACAGCTACAAAAAACTGTCAGGTAATCTCTGTTTTAAAATTACAAGCATCCGACTTTGCAACCATCTTTGATCTTTGCAGCAGTACACCAATAAAATTAATAAATTTAACCTGGATTTTCCCCCAAAAAAATTCTTGCAAATAATTATAATTGAGTTCATTTTGCTAGCATTAATTCACACTGTTTTCTTTGATGAGTAATTAGCACATGTTAATTGTTTTACAGATGTCAGGCTTAATGTTCAAACTGGATGTAGAGTAACTTTATCTTTTGTTACCAATTTGGAAAATGGTAACTATAGAATGTGAAGACAAAGCAGTCTTGAGAAAAATGTGAGTTAAAAAGAGGCAGCAATAACCACAAGAAATATCTGAGTACTGGTTTGTGATATAAAAACAAATACCATAGGAAGGAAAGTGTGAGGTTTTCTTTTCCTTCCTAAGTAGAATGTTTATTTTCACTTCTGTATTTTTGCTTTATTTTTAAAGCCAGCCAAATGGAATAATGAATAATTTTGTGATTTCTATGTTTCCTTTACTTAGCATTTTAGAAATATATCTCTATTTCCACATTTTAAAAAACAACACATATTTTAATAAAGTAGTTGTGTATTTTATTTTTATAAATAAATAAGTTTTGTAGTTTAAGGATTATATTTTATTAAAAATATATTGACAATTTATGGTCACATTTAATAAATTAACTATTAATTTTCAGCAATAATTTTCTAATTTTTCGCCGCTAAGGTCACTTATCTGGAAACAACATATTTTGCATATCAGTTTTATGACATAACTTACTTTCTTGTGAATACTTTCATGCTTATCACAAAGCTTGTGAAGATTACATCCTCCATTTCAGGGACTGTGATGTGTGAAAAGTTTCTTTTAAATAAAAAAAAAAAAAACCCTGCTTCTTCAATCTAGAATGTTTATATCATAAAAGAAAAATCAACTTGTATAAAATTGTTTCTACAAGGGATACGTTAGCTACGACAGAGTTTAATGCATGTGGAAAATGTTAGATGGAAACTAAAACTTTAATTAAAAAAGACTCAGTAATTTTGGGTTTGTCAGCACAATAACCTAATATGTCCACCAAATAATGGACTCATTATCACTAAATTATCTGTAGATCCAGAAATAAGTATCATAAAACAGTTTTCTCGGAGCACCTGAGTGTCTCAGTCAGTTAAGTGTCTGACTCTTGATTTCGGCTCATGTCATGATCTCAGGATCATAAGAATGAACCCTGAGTCGGGCTCTGTGCTCAGTGAGGAGTCTGCTTGTCCCTCTCCCTCTGCTCCTCCCCACCCCCGCCCCTGCTCCCTCTCCCTCTCTCTCAAATAAATAAATAAATAAAATATTTAGAAAACACACTTTTCTTGGTTACCCTTTTCCCTTCCTGACTGCCACATGGACAGAGAACAATGACTATTTAACCAAGGATTAGGAAAAAGTATTAATTTCTTATTTATATAAGTCCAGAAATTATAAAATTTTGTGCAAATTAGGAAGATCCACAGCCATAGAACAGCTAGCACCAGGAAAAACCATCCTAGTTAAAGATACCAGTATGTAAAATACATTAGTTTTAATTCATAATATTGAGCTAGGAATTGTACTCTTTTGCAATTCTCTTCCCTCCCTTCCCTTTGCCCCGGGTATAGATAAGTACTAGAAGAGCACATTTCATTATTAATTTATGCATTTGTGACATTTCTAGGAGGTTTATGGAGAAAGGAAGGGTCAAGAGGGCTAGCTAAGGAAGATGGTGGGGGAAGGGAAAATGATTTCAATAGTCAAATGAGAACCAAGGTATCTTCCACTCATAGTAGCTTAATCTCCATAGTGAAAAATACCCTAATAAAAGACTAAACATCCCACCAAAAAGTATAACCAATGTTTCAGCGTTAAAGGAACAGAAATAAAAACAGATCATACATAATCTCAAGGCACAATTTCAACAAATTCCTAGAATATAGGAACATTGAAGACAATGCTATGTAACTATTTACACTAAAATAAAATGTCAGTAACAATCAGATAAAGGAAATGCAACCTAATAATAGCATTCAAAACCATATTAATCATTCATGGATCAAATACACATATAATTAAAACACTACAGATCAGTTCTAATGGACTATAAAGCTGAATAAAGAATAACAATAACAGTATTAAGAAGGTTAATTAAAATGTTTTTTAAAGCATGGACTTAAATATTTAGCGAAGGAAAACAAAAATACAGTTACAACCACTGGAAGAATTGGGAAGCAATCAAAGATAAAGGTAGAAAACAGTAAACTATAAAATAAGAATATGATGGAAATAATATATAATTGAAATGTAATTATCTCTTAACATAAAATGTTAACTACCTTAACCAATAAAAATATAGAAAATTAAAACAAAGTAAGAAGTAGGTATTAGGAATTCACAACATATCCAAATAAGTAATCAAAAACTCATTTGGTCTGTTCATATCTTCTGCCTAGGAAGATCGGTAGGGGAAGAAAGGGATAAAGAAAGGGGGGGTAATCAGAAGGGGGAATGAAGCATGAGAGACTATGGACCATGAGAAACAAACTGAGGGCTTCAGAAATGAGGGGGGTGGGGGAATGGGATAGACTGGTGATGGGTAGTAAGGAGGGCACGTATTGCGTGGTGCACTGGGTGTTATACGCAACTAATGAATCATTGAACTTTACATCAGAAACCAGGGATGTACTGTATGGTGACTAACATAATATAATAAAAAAAACATTAAAATAAAAAAAATAAAAAAAACTCATTTGGTCAATGGTATTCAACAAATTGAAACAAAAAGAAGGATAAAAACCATATGATCATCTCAATAGATGCAGAAAAAAGTATTTGAAAAAATTCAACATCCACTCATGAATAAAAAGTCTCAAAAAACTAGGTATAAAGGAAACATACTTCAACATAATAAAGGCCATGTATGACAAGACCATAGCTAACATCATAGTCAGTCGTGAAGAGCTGAAACCTTATCTCCTAAGATCATGAACAAAATAAAGATGCCTACTCTTGCCACTCTTATCATAGTACTAGAAGTCTAGCCATACTGATTAGGAAAGAAAGTGAAATAAAAGTCACCCAGGTTGGAATGGAGGAAGTAAAACTGTCTCTATTTGCAATGACATGATATAATATATAGAAAACCCTAGACTCCACGAAAAAATTGTTAGAACTAATAAGACACAAATTCAGTAAAGTTGTAGGATACAAAAATTAATATACAAAAACCCATTGCATTTATAAACACTAATAGCTACCAGAAAGAAATTGAGAAAACAATTTTATTTATAATTACATTAAAATTAAATACCTTGGTATGAATTTTCCAAGGAAGTAAAAGACCTATACATCAAAAACTATTGACGAATTAGTGAAAAAAACTGAGTAAGTGGAAGAATTTCCATGCTCATAAATTGGTAGAATGTTGTTTAAACATTAATACTACCCAAAACAATATACATATCTAATGCAATCTCTATCACAATCCAAATGGCATTTTTCACAGTATGGACCAAATGATAAGATTTATATGAAACCACAAAAGACCCTGAATAGGCAAAGCAATCTTGCGAAGAAAAACAAAGCTGGATATATCCTACTTCCTGACTTCAAACTATATTACAAAGCTGTAGTAATCAGAATAATGTGGCATTGGCAGAAAACAGACACATAGATCAATGGAACAGAATAGAGAGCCTAGAAATAAAATCCATGGATATTTGGTCAATTGACTTATGGCAAAGAATCCAACAATATACAATGGGGAAAGGACAATCTCTTCAATAAATGGTGTTGAAAAACTAAACAGCCACATAAAGAATATTGAAACTGGACCCCCACCTTACATCAAACACAAAAATCAACTTAAAATGAACTAAAGAACTGAAAATAAGATCTGAAATAGTAGAAAGAAGAAACATAGGTGTTATGCTCCTTGACGTCAGTCTTGGCAATGATTTTTTGAGTCTAACACCAAAAGCAAAGGCAACAAAAGCAAAAATAAACAAATGTGACTATATCAAACTAAAAAGCTTCTGCACAGTGAAGGAAACCATTAACAAAATAAAAAGGCAATTTACACAATGGGAAATGTTTTTGCAAACCATCCAATAACTGGTTAATATTTAAAATAATTTTAAAAACTCAGACAACTCAATAGTAAAAAAAATAAAAATAAAAAATAAAAACAACAACAATCTGAATACAAAATGAATGGATAGAGGAACTGCATAGACATTTTTCCAAAGACATACAGATGGCCGACAAACACATGAAAAGATGCTCAACATCACTAATCATCAGGGAAATCCAAATCAAAACCATGAGGCATCACCTCACCTGTAAGAATGGCTATCACCAAAAAGACAAGAAATAACAATTTTTGGTGTGGATGTGGAGAGAAGGGAATCCCTGTGTACTGTTGGTGGGAATATAAATTGGTACAGCCATTATGGGAAACAGTATGGAGTTGATCAAAAAATTAAAACTATCATGTGATCAAGCAATCCCACTGCTAGGTATATATCCAAATGAAATGAAAACAGAATATCAAAGAGATATCTGCATGCCCATGTTTATTGCAGCATTATTCATAATAGCCAAGATATGAAAACAACCTAAGTGTCTATCAACAGATGAATGGATAAAGATGTGATACACACACACACAATGGTACATTATTCAGCCATGAAGAAAGAAGAAAATCCTGCCATTTGTAACAACATGGATGGTCTTTAGGATATTATACTAAGTGAAATAAGCAAGACAGAGAAAAACCAACACAGCATAGTATTCAAACTCATAACAGGGAGTAGAAAAGTGGTTGCAGGGACTGTGGAGTGGAGAAAACAAGGAAGTTGGGAAAAGATGATAAATTTCCAACTATAGGAAGAATAAGGTGTGAGTGTCTAATGTGAAACATGGTGATCATACTTGATAACATTTTATCATATAATTAAAGTTTGATAAGAAAGAACATAAATGTTCACAACAATAAAACAAATACATGAGGTAAAGAATGCATTAATTAAATAGATGAGAGAATCTTTTCACAACTGAATAAATTTAAGAATAAAATTGTTAAGTTTCTAGGGAAATACAAATTAAATGAACATTTGGTAAAGAAACTCAAATATAGAATGTTCTAGCTAAATCAGATGAACAGGTTACAGTGTCAAGTTTAATTTAACTGAAAGTATAGTATAATTGTGCTAATGTTATTGTGTATTCACAAAAAGAAAATTTAGCAGTAAATGTTTTATTTCATTTTTTAACATCATTGATGCAATTTAAATATTTTATACCAATTTCTTATTGGAAAAAAAAGATGTATTTTTCCACACTAAAATGTGTTTACAATGCTATAGATTTCCAGAAAATTGTTTGAGATGAACTGAATTGTGTCCCTCCAAAATTCATATGTTGAAGCCCTAACCCTCCCAATGTGACTATATTTGAAGATAGGACCTTTAAAGAGTTAATTCAGGTTAAATACAGTCATAAATGTGGGACCTTCATCCAGTATGACTGGAGTCCTTTTAAGAAGGAGATATCAGGGAGGCATGTATACAAAGAAAAGGCCATCAGAGAAAATGGCCGTCTGAAAGCCTAGGGGAGAAGCCTAAGGAGAAACCATCCCTGACAGCACCTTGACCTTGGACAGTTAGCTTCCAGAACTATGAGAAAATAAATTTTCTGTTGTGTAAGCCACACAATTTGTGATATGTTGTTATGGTAGTCCTACCCAACAATACCCTGATAATGGAATTTACCACAAAATGGCATGCATTTGAAAAAGTTAGGTTAGTCGGTCATACTCTTCACTATTAGGCTTCATTTTCTTAGGTGGACTTAAACTTAAACTTAAAATGTTTAAGTCCTAAATGTAAATGCATTTTACCAAAATAGTGAAAATACTGTTATTGTCATAAAATGATAATACTGGACACTTTCTATAATGGCTCAAAACTACCCTTTCCAAATTCAGTCACATGTATTTAAGGCAAAGTATTTGAAACTGCAGTGCTATTACAAATTATTAGGATTTGTTTTCTCATTAAAAGCATAATAGTTGCTCTCCTCTAACACGTTTGCTGAGTGCCTTCCCTGTTCAGGCTTTGTTGTAGGCACTGAAAGACAAAGTGGTGACTAAAGATGAACACGTTTTGCTGCAACAGATCTTACACACATGAGGGAGATAAGATAACGGCAATTACATGGTGCGCCAGCTGGGGCACAGATACTATTGATAAAAAGGTAATACACAGGGGACATTTGGGAACGCTGCCTCATAATTTACTAAAGACTCCTCAGAGGAGGAAGCATCTGAGGAAAACTTAGTTTTCTTTATATGGTACCATCACTTGAATTGTAGTATATTTTTGTTAGTGGGATATTGGTTCTCGAGACCATGTCAATATTCAACCTTCCTGGAAGATTTTTCCAAATCATGACAAAGACTAAATCAAGAATTATCAGATTCATCAATTGCTACACACTTTGTCAATAGGACTTCTAAAAATTGTGTTTTTAGGTGATTAGATGTTCAGAACAGATTATAAATGCCTTGAGGCCAAAGACTGTATTTTCATCTTCAGTTGTATGTTAAATTTATTCCTCTTGAAGAGATGAGATGGCATGAAAAAAAAACCAGTTAAATGGATAATGAAGAGTATGGCATAAATTTCTGGACCAAGTTTCTTTTTGTTTTTTAATCACGTATGAATCTTGTAAGAATGTATTTCAGAGCAAAGATTTAATGGAGAAGGAAAAAATAATGAAGAGGAACACAGAGTATAGTGAAAGGAAAATTTCTGCACTGGGAATGAGGTTAGAATAGATGCTTTTTAGGAGATATTCTTCTTTTAAGAGTCATTAAATCCTTTTCTCTAATTTCACTCATTGTCAAATCTCAAGGGCTGGAAGGTCAGCAGATGGACAGCCCTCCTCCCTCAGCCCCCTGTGGATGGGAGAGCTAGGAGTTACACACCAATGACGTGGGTCTATGTTCCAGTAGACCCTTCTTACTGTGGCTCTACCTTCTTAAAAACATAAAGGTGTGGATGACCTTGCCATTGGGTCTCAACTATTTTGAGCTTGGTTGCCAAAATTTACGTAGCCACAAGTCATCTGTTTAGATGTTTGGAAATGCGTGGAGATTTTTGAGAGGGCAGAGATCAATTGCAGCCCTAAAGTTGTCACCGTGCATTAATCAGATGTGCCCTTGATCGTTTATCTCTTAAAATTAGATACATGCACATATGTGTCTGTGTTTATGGAGCACATACTTATAAATATTAGAAGCTGAATACAATTTCTAAAAGCCAAACAGGTATCAAAGGAAAAATCAGAAGTACACAGTAAAGCAGAAAAAAACAGATTTTATTCAGGACTATCAGAAATAGAGGAAAAAAGACCCTAGTATACGGCATGGACAAGTGGAAATTTTTAGCTAAGGAGAGGGTGGGGGTCAGTGGATGGGGAATTATCAAGAGAAAACAGCAGGGATAATGGGGATTTTGGCTAAACTGATTTAACAGCATCCTTTGCTAAAGACAGCCCTTGTGATCAGGCATCACTACGGCAATGGTGAAGGGTAAGGAACACAATCAGATATCAAGAGTGGGAAGTTCTGGGTAAAGTGACTGCGGGATTCTTGCTAAAATGGATTTTATAAGAGGGTACACAGATGGGCCTATGGCAAGTTTCAGAATCTGACTCAAGTTTGGTCAAGAAAAGAATTTTTGCCACATGTTAAAATAGAACATTTCAAAATGATTACAAATTGGTTACGGAGGAAAAAATTTGTCTTGTTACAAGTTGTGATTGTTCTATTGTCAAAAATTTGGAGAAAATAATTTTAAGAAAACATAAATTATACAAATTATACATTAATATTGTTAAATTTACAGAATAATGTTAACTCAAGAATTATAGCCACACTGAAAATTAGGAGTGTGGCTTTATATTTTAGCAACACTTGCTGGGATTTAATCATGGATGGAATCATAGGAATAAAAGTTTTGTTACAAAGTAATACTACCCTTTGGATGTCTAGTTCCTTCTCCCATAGAACCCTTCCATTTGCAGTATTGTGACTGAGAAAAATTACCCCAGCCCTTCCCTAATGGACAAGTATTTTAGACAATACCCTTTCAAAAAAACACAGAAAAATACTTCAAACCAGCTAAGTGACAAAGGAATCGCTAACAAAGGAAATGTTCGAGGTGCAACCAAAGGAGTTAAAAGATTTAAATACCAAGTCATATAATACGCAGGTAAAGAGCTGGACTTCAAAGAAGCATTGGCTTCAGGGGGCTTGTTTTCTCTCTCTCACCTTTGTTTTGTATCAGTGACTTCATTCTTTCACCTGCATATTTGTTTCCTCAATACCTTGGGGGAATATTAGAACCAACGAGTGTCAAATTGAGTCATTTAAATCCTACCATCACAGAATGACTTGATATTTTATTCACAATAAAAATATCCCAAAAGAACAAATTTATATATTGGTTTGTTTCATTTACTCCCCTTCCCCCAAGACCACAGAATGGTGATAGGCTCTGTCAGCAAATGCTAGCAGAGATTAGGTGTTTTCGTGTAGTTAGAAAAGCGATATTTCCCATTTATACCACTTGTCTGGAGTAAAGTAATGGAGGGGTATTTCTGAGAAGAACAGAATGTTGGTCAAAGGGCAACATGGATTTCCTCCATAATCGCTCACAATGTTTAAACCAACTAATTTCATTTTTGAGCAATTCCAAACTATATAAAAATAAAGTACAATGTTAAGCAGAAGCCTACCAATTAGTCTGAGTTCTGAACCCTGAAGCTTGGCCAGGCAATCCTCCATTACATGACAAGTAATAGGGCTTCAAGCATTCGAAAATGCATTCTACATTACAGACCATACTTTTTGTCATTGCATTTACACCTCAGTACCCTGCTTGTTTTCCTCCTGAATGCATGCTAGCTTAATATTGTATCTGTTAAAATGGACACGTTGTGAACAAAAGCCTTCATCTATTAAAAGTAAATATGAATTAGAATGGAAAGAGTGTTCTGATCACCTGCAATGACACTCTATTTCTCTTCTTATGGCTTGAGTTTGCACTTATCTTTGTAGCCATATTAGTTTTTATTCTTTTTTTAAAGAAAGATTTTATTTAGTTACTTAGTTAGAGCACGTGTGAGCAAGGGGAGGGGAAAAGGTAGAGGGAGAGAGAATGTCAAGCAGACTCTTCTCTGAGCACAGAGCCCTACATGGGGCTCCATCTCATGGACCCTGAGATCATGACCTGAGCCAAAATCAAGAGTCAAACACTTAACTGACTGAGTCACCCGGGCACTCCATCAGTTTCTATTCTTAAAGTTGTCCAGTTAACACATATCTTCATATCAAAATCTATTATTTAAATTTGTTATATGAAATACTATCATTGTTTTCACAATTTTCATTTTCATTGTTAATTGGATATTTTTTTTCAAATGAATTTGGAATCAATTCATTTTAATTGTTAATTCATTACTCAGTTTTTGAGGTTTTTCTGTATTCATTTTTAATTTTATTCTTTCATCATTTAATCTTTTCTTTTTTCAAATTTATGAATAAGAATTCTGTGAATTCACATCTAGGAGTATAGCTAAGATCTATACTTAAGTCTATATTCTTCTACATAATATTGAGTATTATCAACTCTATTAAAATGAAACAAGTACAACTTTAATCCAACTGTGTCCATTATAGCACATTAAATATTTTGAAGTGTCTTGTGTAAGACATATATTTATAGGTGTATATGTATACAAATATATATATAATTTGACAAATGTAACCATTTTAGAATAGTATGTGATACAACTACATGTATACTTTAGTGAATTTACTCTGGGTCTTAGTGACCATCTTTTTTTTTTTTTTTTTTTTTTTTTTTTAATAATGATTTTTTATTATATTATGTTAGTCACCATACAGTACATCCCCGGTTTTCGATGCAAGGCTCGATGATTCATTAGTTGTGTATAACACCCAGTGCACCATGCAATATGTGCCCTCCTTACTACCCATCACCGGTCTATCCCATTCCCCCACCTCCCTCCCCTCTGTAGCCCTCAGTTTGTTTCTCATAGTCCATAGTCTCTCATGTTTCATTCCCCCTTCTGATTACCCCCCTTTCTTTATCCCTTTCTTCCCCTACTGATCATTCTAGTTCTTATGTTCCATAGATGAGAGAAATCATATGATAGTTGTCTTTCTCTGCTTGACTTATTTCACTAAGCATTATCTCCTCCAGTGCCGTCCATGTTGTAGCAAATGTTGAGAACTCGTTCTTTCTGATAGCTGAGTAATATTCCATTGTATATATGGACCACAACTTCTTAATCCAGTCATCTGTTGCAGGGCATCTCGGCTCCTTCCACGATTTAGCTATTGTGGACATTGCTGCTATGAACATTGGGGTGCATATGGCCCTTCTCTTCACTACGTCTGTATCTTTGGGGTAAACACCCAGTAGTGCAATGGCTGGATCATAGGGTAGCTCAATTTTTAACTTTTTAAGGGACCTCCACACGGTTTTCCAGAGTGGCTGTACCAACTTGCATTCCCACCAACAATGTAGGAGGGATCCCCTTTCTCCACATCCTCTCCAACAATTGTTGTTTCTTGCCTTGTCTATTTTTGCCATTCTAACTGGCGTAAGGTGGTATCTCAGTGTGGTTTTGATTTGAATTTCCTTGATCTTAGTGACCATCTTTTACTCTAATTTTTATAATATATTTCATTATATGTAAACATCTAGTACATTGAGTTGTAATTTAAACAACCTTCTGTGTTCTGCCCTCTCTGGAAAATCTCTGTCTTTATAATCTAGCTAGCTACACAATACTCCTCAATTACTAATATGTTATAGAGGCATTCTGCAATCATATGTGCAAATATATCCTATGTGACATATTGGATGTGGATGGAGTTAATATTAATTTTGGTAACAAGATCACTTAAAACAATGAAGTAATCCCTTAGTGAACTCTTTCTTGAATACTTATGGACTTCTTAGTTTTTATATGTATGGCATTCTCTTCAGATTTCAGATACATTCCCTCTGTAAGATAAATGACAATCATCTCAACAATAATAAGAATTTTCATAGTATATCTTCTGTGAATACAGCATATTCTTCCCAAGAATTAAGCATCAATTTATTACGTAAATTTTGTCAAAAGCACTGTGTTATCTATATTTTACAAGTCCATTAATCTCAAGTTATTTTTACTGTGCATAGCCTGTTTTCTGGTCATTCTTGTGTTTGGGTTTTCTAAAATTATGCTACCATTTATGAACTCCTATTATATAATCATATGTTTTCAGTAATTCCGCTTTTAAACTTCTGAGCTCATTAGCTACTTTCTTTTGCATCATGAACTTTAGAATTTCTGAATAACTTAATGCATCCTCAATTTAATCCTAAGCTAGATGGTTAGATTTTTATGAGTGGGATTACACTCATACAGCTGGATAGGTGAAAAGTGAAAAAAAAAAAATAAAAGGCAAATCTACAAAACATAATAGTTATAAACATACAGGTCACATGCAAATACAGACTGTTGCATCAAATAACAAAGTACAAAAGTGGGTTTTTTTAATATTAGCATCTATATGAAAAATTTTACAAATTTTCTCACTGTTCAAAAAATGCTATGAAGTCTTTAGAGCACTGAAAAGGAGACACAATATGAATTATTTCCCCCTTTATGCTGTTTCTTCCTTCCTATGTTCCAAAACTATTATTTTCCAACTTTTTAAAGTTCTTTTAATCACTAATGATGCTCAGACAGTGCATTTTTACTTGCCAAATTGATTCAGCCTTTAAGCAATCTTTAGAATTCAAATAAAATTTGCTGTTCTGCTAAGTCTGGCTAAATATATTTCTTAAGTATCAGTCAAATGCATTCATAAATCATGTAAAAGGAAGTACTTGCACTTTATATAGCTGCTAAAAGTCCCATCATTAGCAATCACTTATCTTATTTTAGATTACTTAAGAAGTGTTTTTTGTTATATTTTAAATATCCTAGTTTAGAATTCAAATTTTTGTAGAGCCAAATGTGTATGTACCATTTAAGTAAAATTTACTAATTGTCAAGAAATGACTCTCTTTGAGGTGAGGAAAAGAATACGTCTCTGCCATGATGTGATGGCATCCACACCCTCTGTGCTGTAAGAACTTAAGAGATTTGGTGTAGGATGACAGACAGTCTTTGTAATCCGACAGATGTGTTCAAATCTTTTCTGTCATTTATTAGTTTCTTAGTTCTGATGTGGTTATCAATTTACTTTATTGTAAAATGATGTGGATATCAAACTTAGGAAAATTAAATGAGGTGTATATCAAACCGTGATATTTAGTGTAAATGTCACTTTAATTCATATTTCCTAGACACGGATGGACAAACCTTGCCTTCTCTCCTTTCTCGCAGAGAAGAGAAAATCCATTTCCCTTTCTGTATTATTAGTTTCCTAGGCCTGCCATACAATGTACTACGAACTGGGTGGCTTAAAAATGACTGAATATTCTCTCAAAGTTCTGGAGGCTAGACGTTTGAAATCAAGGTATAAAATGGACAAGATCCCTCCAAAGCCTCTAGGGGAGAATCTGTCTCAGGCTTCCCCCCACCCCCTTGGCTCCTGGTGTCACTGGCAATCCTTGGCATCCTTTAGCTTGCAGCTATAACTCCAATCTCTGTCTAGATGTTCACATGGCCCTTTTGCCTCTGTGCCTGTGTCTGTTTTCACATGGCCTTCTCTCTTATAAGGGAACAGCAGTCATATTTCATTAGGGACCATACTAATGATGTCATCTTAACTTGATTACATATACAAAGACCCTATTGTCAAAGAAGTTCCCATTCACAGGTAAGGAGGGTTAGGACTTCAAGACATTTCTGGCAGGGAAGACAGAGGGCACACTTCAACCTATGATACTTTATTTCAAACAATATATGCTCATCCCAGTCAATGCAGTCATCTTTCTTCTCAGTATACTCTCTACATTCTAATTTAAAAATCAAAGTGGCACCTGGGTTGCTCAGTCGGTTAAGCGTTTGCCCTAGGCTCAGGTCATGATCTCAGGGTCCTGGGATCCAGCTGGGTGTCAGGCTCCCTGCTCAGCAGAGAGTCTGTTTCTCCTTCTCCCTCTACCCCTCCGCATCCCCCCTGCTCCTGCTCCCTCTCTTACTCAAATAAATAAATAAAATCTAAAAAATCAAGTAAGCCTCCGATTATAGAAATGCTACATTTACCACTGTATTATTATGTAGAAAGTTTTTGTTTTATTCATTTTTGAAGCACACAATGTAATTACTATAGACAAGTCTGAAAAACATGATTCCAACATAATTAGTTTATTAAGCTGCAAAGTACACATTATATTAAATATTATAAATACTAAAACTTTGGCCCCTTTCCATCAACTGTTGATAGGAAAAATAACAAAACATTCTTTCTGCTTTGATAGATCGTGTCCTTTGAAGCAACAGTGAAGTGAACCATTAAAAAGTAAAACACTCCATTGAACTGAAAAACAAACTCTGAGTGGGAAAACGAATGCCTTAGGAAAAAGCAGGTTTTGTAATCTCTGCTTTCATGTCTCTTTGTGTCTTTGATGGATGACGAAAAAAGCTAAATTCTAAACAAAAATGCCACAGTGACTGAAATACTATTACTTCCTGTTTTGCATACCGAGAGAAGTTTTTAAAGAATCCCCCAAAATGCCAACCAAATGGAAAATGACAGGACAGTGAGAAAAACCACCACATCAAAATTACCATTTTACAGTTCACTTCCTAAAGACAAAAGAGACTTATCTATTTCACGGGCCTTCAATTTATTTGATGAAAGAAAGGGGAAAAAATTTGCTCTTGGATTGCTTATAAGTTGATTGTTTTCCAAGTTTTCAAATATAAAATTAATTTCACAATAACTTGTATTTAATACGCTTTCCCATTTGTGCTATGTGGTTTGTGTCATGTTAACAGAAATTGATATCCTGTTCACAAAGGAAAGGGTATCTTTCTGAAGAAGGTAATTCATTAATAAAGCAAATGAGTCCTCTTGGAATGTTTTGGCTGAACAAGATTAACTCCTGGCCAAAGTTAATTCAAAAGGCAGATATAGTCCTAGAACATATATTCATGACAGAAAACATGTGACTTACTTAACCATGAAATCAATAAAAGAATTAGAGCAAGTTAAGGGAATTAGAAGTTCCAAAGAGGACAGAAGCAGGTGAGAATATTAAAGAGGGAGAATAGGGCAGACTTGACTATGAAGATAAGATGTGAGCAAAGGTATGAAGGTTACTCCATTGGCCAACAGAGATCCAAGGCAGGAGCATTCCCAAGTGGAGTGACCAGCTGATATGGCCTAAAGCAACAGTGCCTGGTATACACGACGGAGAGGGAAGAGGCCACTGGGAGAAGAGTAAGGGGAGGGAAGAAGAAGAGAATACCAGAGAGGTAGCAGGCACAAGGTATTGTAAAGTCTCATAGAGCATTGGCTATAACACTGAAAAGCCACTACGATGTTGGTGACAAAGATGGGGAGGGGAGACATATCAGCATACCCTGTCTCTTGCTTAAAAGGGAGAATTCTGGTTACCATGACGAGAATAGTTTGAAGCCACCCTTGAAACATAATGATGGTCGGTTGGACCATAGAGCAGGTGATGAGGAGCAGTAAATTTCTGATTATATTTTGAAGATAGGATTGTTTTGATATTGTGATTTAGATTAGAGGTGGAGTGAGAGGGAGAAAACTGTGTCGGGGTGGGAAAGGATAGTTCTGGCTCTAGAGTTTGCACTTCCTCAATCGGAAACGAAATTATCAGCTGTGAGGGTGAGGTGTGTAGGTGTGTGAATGGATCAAATGTGAGTACAAGTATGTGATTTGGGGAGAGGGCTATCAAGGACTGAGTTTGGGGTCAATTAAGTCGGACAGATATATTTGCCATTCATGTAGTAGCATCAGGTGACATCAATGCTGGATCATGAGCCCAATCTAACCTGGAGTAGAGACATAAAGCTGAAACTGAATAAGAGATAAAAGTTTTAAATTGAACTGGATTACATTTTTTTTTTCATATCCAAAAGTAACTGGAGGTTTTGCTTTAGATAGTATTAACTATGGAGATAGGAAGCACAGAGCATGACTGAAAGGAATGTCAAAGTGTTTTCTAGTTTACACAGCATGAAGATAAAATTATGAAAGCACATAAATATGTCTAAGACATGTTTATTATAGTAAAATATAGAGGAGATGTGAAAACGGGTCTATGAAAAGCATGGAACGATCAAAAATGTATCTTGCCATCTATAGTCATGGAAAGAATAGGATCTCATAATTGGACGTGTGTGCATCAAGATATGATTGAGTACACTGAAATATATTTAAGCAGAGGTGTCATTTACTGTGATAACATAAACTGAAAAAGAGTGTCTTGAACGCAATAATGAGTAAGAATGCTATTTTACAGTGATTGCAGATCTATCCTTTTTAATGCAGAATGATATTTCTTACTCCATTAACAAGAGACATTTTAAAAAGTAGTTTTGTATGTTGGCAAAACTGAGAAATTTTGTCCATTTTTAATAATGTATCAGATAAGGTTTGCAGGGAACCATCTATACCTAAAAATACTGGATTGAACGTTCTAAGGGAACATTATTTTTAAGCATGCATAAGGCTTGTGATAGAATGAAAGAACTGATCAGCTATCAGAAAAGCAAAGTAAAAATAATAACAATAATATAGCTTAATTACTGGAGGTCGAGGGGCACATGGATGCAGTGCAAGTTAAAAGGCTGAATAAAGTAATTTCATAGAGAGAAAAACAACCTTAATGGGTAACTAGTGGAATAAAAGGCAAAAACAAACCAGAAAGCAAAAAAAAAAAAAAAAAAAAAAAAAAAAATCAACAAAAAAAATGACTTGTTCTCTGTGAGTAGAAAGAAAATAAACTAAGAAGGCTCTTCGTAGAAGTCCTATTTTCAACTCCTATCCTTGATTTTGGGGTGTAACCCCACCAGACCCCTGGCAGAACCATGTGCAAATCCTCACAGATGAAATTGTGAAAGTATCCTCAAATAAAAGTCATGAAGTTCCAAGAAATAGGAATTCAACTACATACCCCTGAAAAACCCTGAGAAAGCAAGCCAATGTGGGTAACATAAAAACCTGCAGAATCAGATACAGAAGTTAAACAAAAATTAAATAAAAGATGAGGGCAAAATAAAAGGTAAATAAAACACACCAGGAAGATTTAGAAAGAAACAAGAAGAATTTCTAGAACTGAACAGATACACAGACACATATACACATATGGAACAGAGCTCAATTTGTGTTCTATTTCTGGTTATGATATACAGGGATGTGTAAACCCTCTATTTTTACTAAAAAAAAACATAAACCAGAAAACAAACAAAAAAACCATAAATCACTATATAAACCAAAACATTATTTGCTATAGATGGAATGTTTTTGTTGCCCCAAAATTCATGTGCTGAAACCTATTTCCCCAGTGTGATGGCATTAAGAGGTGGGACTTTGGGGAGATAATTAGGTCATGGTAGAACCCCTATTAAAGAGGCTACAGAGAGCTCCCCTGCTCCTTCCTGCATGTGAGGACCCAGCAAGAAGACCATCCATGAACCAGAGAGAAGACCCCTCACCAGACACTGAATCTGTCTGCACCTTGACCTTGGGATTTTCCTGCCATTGGAACTGATAGATACAAATTTCTGTTTTTTATAAGCCACCCAGTTTATGGTATAGTATTGGCCCAGAGGGACCAAGACATTATTCTTTAAAGCCATCAAAGTGCTATGCACACAAAATGATGAAATGACTAAACTCCAAGATGCTTCAGCCTTTCTAAGCAAGCAAGTTAAGGAGGACACTTTACAAATCTGGCACGAGTTGCTAGGGTCTCAGGCAGGGCAGGTAGAATACGCCTGCCAGAGAAGGAACAGTCTGTTCACGTGAGCAGAACCCATAAAATGCTGGAGCACTGAATTTGATTCTGGAGGAGACACAAAATGAAACTGTTTTTCAATTAGTAATTCTTTACACAAAATATTGTCAAGCACACAGAGAAGCGGGAGGAGCTAGGGACAGAAGGCATACTGTGAACTCATAACCTCTTCTCCCACAGAGAAATAGTTTCTTGCCCTTTCCCTTGAATCTTGGCTGACCTTGTGATGAGTTTGTCCAGAATGCCAGCAACATTGTGATGGATCTGGGCCTGGATTTTAAGAGTCCTGGCAGTTGTTTTTCAGCTTCTCGGACCTATGATTTACCTGTGAAGAGTGTTGGCTTCCCTTGGGGGGACAGGACAGGAGGAAGTGACCTGGAAGCTCCCAAGATTTCCGGTTGAAGAAGCAGACATACCAACATGATATCTTGGACTGTGAGAACTACTCACCTTTCCAGGTGACACAATCACATGGTGACTCAAGTTGAGACCAGCAGAATAACTCGTAACCTGAACCCAGCTCATAGTGCAGAATCGTGAGCAAATCAGTGTATTTTAAGCAACTACATTTGGGGGGTACCTTTCTACATGTCTTCTGACAATGTAAACACTGTCTCTGCAGAGCTATGAAAGGCTTTAGCCCCTGGACCCCTAAATTTTAATCACAAAAATTTTTGGGTGGCCTTGTCCATTTCTTGTACCTTTGAAGTTTCCACATTGTCCCTCTGGGTTTCAAAACAGGTTCTCGAAAGCCATGGATAGATCTCAGAAGTTCTCTTATTATGTTAACAATAGATGTAATACCTAACTAACAAGGAAGGTAACTTCTGTGTCAGGAAATTGATACAGGTGGTTGTTTACGGCTCTAGCATCTTAGTAAATCAGACCAAAAGCAGACACTATTGCTTCAGAAGTCCTCATGGCATCATTAATACTCAAGTATTTATCAAATACTTGTTTTATTCTTTTAAGGGGTCAGCTGCTTTTTCTTTCTTTTCCTTTTCTTTCAGTTTATATATGTTTAGACCCACAAACCTCTTTAGAGCATACATTTAACAGAACATCTTTTAAGATCTCAAGCCAAGGTAAGGGTAAGTAGGCTATTACTGGAATTTTGAGCAGGATTTCGGTCATTCTCTTGCGAAGTTTCCTGACATGGGGAACATCTATATGCTCAAGTCAAGGGTGCTCTGCTTACAGACTATTTTTTCAGTCTTGCAATTTTTAGTTTCACCTCAGGTTTTAGAGATTTTTTTTTTTTTATTATACCTTTGAGGTACTTTGAGTCTCATGGTAAAATATTATAGAGGTATGATATTCCCTCCGCTCAAGGAGTTTCCTCAACAGCAGGCGGGCTCCTGTTGTGAACAGACTATGTAATGAAGGAGACTCATTTGTAACCGCTCTCTGACCAGGCTTAAGGGTTAACATGCTTCAAGCTTATGCACTCCTTGTTTGCTGACCTAAGTCCCTTGATCTGTAGCTGAACTCATCGACTTTCCTTGAGATTTGTAGACCACTGGCCTTGAGGAGTGAAGAACTAAATTTTCCCAGAAGGTAAGTCCTGACTACATCCAAAAACAGCGCCACTGATGCCAGCAAGTCTGTTCAGGGTCACGTGGACATATGACTAACTACCTGGCCACCTGCTTCTCTTCCATGTAGACCCCTCTCTTTTCTCACACCTTCCCTTTAAAAACCCTTCAGCCTCCCCCTGAGAAGAAAGATGGTCTTTCAGACATCAGTCCACTATCTTCCCAGGTTGCCAGCTTCCTGAATAAAGCAACCCTTTCCCACTACCACTTGTCTCTTGAGTACCGATTTTTTGAGCAGTGAGCAACTGAACCTGAGTTTGAAACTGGTCTGTCCGGTGAAGAATGTGATGACAGAGTATGTGATTTGCTCGAGTATAGTTCGCAGTTTCAACATCAGGACATAGTTATTCCTCCCTTTAGACATTTCTCTTAATTTCAAAATAAGTGGATAGTGGAGAGGAAATGCAGATTATTTCAATGATGTGCAACTCAAGTTTGCATGGGCAGAGGCTGGTCAGGCTAGTTGCAAAGATGCATCCTCGTTTTTGCATGTCAATCTTTACTCAGGGTGCAAGAGGAAAACATACTGTGAATCAGCCATGGAAACATCCTAACTCCTATAGAACTGTAAGTCTATGTATGATTTTATTCTCAAGAGATGGAATTTCTTTTGAGGAGAGCCACAGGGCCGGCCCATGGGATCCTATTAGAAGATGCAGGGCACTCTACTGCAGTCCACAAATAATTTTACAAGTTCCCCAGGGAGGCATAACTCAACTCTCACACATAGCACACTCAAACTGAATTATTCTTGACTTTCAAGAATTCCGAGGTTGTCCATACCTGGTTTTTTTTTTTCCTACTCCTTATTTCATGCAAGGAAAAGTACTCTTTTACTCAATCTGAAATGAGGAAAATTTCTTTCCTTCCAATTTTCTGATTTTCTTCAACGTCTATGGAGGAAATAATGGACTTTTTGGTTCCTTTTTTGATTCCTACATACTATACCCTTTTATTTTTAATTTTTTTACATTACAGTAGAAAACTTTAAGATAAATTCAGGCTTGTAGACACAGGTAGTGGTAGCTTCTACCCAAAATCGTGCTTGCAGAAAGTGTTTTCTAATGTTAGTGTTAATGAAATGTATAGTTAGCATAATTCCGTTACTGAGAAATAGGTGACAAGATGCCAAGATACCAAGATCTCAAATTGCAGAAAAAACTGATTTGCCTTGCCTTTTCACTGCATTACCATCAGGGGGAGATCAAGGAAATTGAAGTGTGTAAAAATTGAAAGAAAAGTGCATAAGTTATACATACATATAAAAAGCTAAGCTTAAAAATATTCTAGATTATACCTGAAACTACTAATGTCATTATACTTCAATTAAAAATAAAGAAATAGGTACCTTGGTGGTTCAGTTGGTTGAGCATCTGACTCCTGATATGGGCTCAAGTCATGATCTCATGGTCCTGAGACAGAGCCCCGTATCAAGGTCCACATTCACCAGGGAGTCTGCTTGAGGACTCTCTCTCTCCCTCTCTCTCTGCCCCTCCCTCTACACGCACAGTCTCTCTCAAATAAATAAGCAAATATTTTTTAAAATTTAAAAAATTAAAATTAAAAAGTACTCTTGGTTATGATTTTTAAAAGGGGGAGGGATATTGTTAAAAAACTAGATGTAGGGACACCTGGGTGGCTCAGTCAGTTAAGCGTCTGTCTTCAGCTCAGGTCATGATCCCAGGGTCCTGAGAATGAGTCCCTTGCTCAGCAGGGAGCCTGCTTCTCCCTCTGCCTGCTGCTCCCCCTGCTTGTGAGCACACTTCCCCCCTCTTTCTCTGACAAATAAATAATAAAATCTTTTTAAAAAATAATAAAAAAATAAATAAAAAAGTAAATGTACATGATAGAGGTTAAAAATGTATAGAGTAATATTTCAATAATAATCATGTATTATTCATGTAATTCTTTACAATATAGTTTATAAATTTTCCAGGTTTATAAGTTGGATGTTTGCATTCCAAACAGGTAAATACATATTTCATCAATTTCTCTTACATAATGAGCAGTCAGATTTAAATTTTTCACAGACCTTTGCTTCAGCATGATTTGGGAGCTAATAAAGCCTGAATGTTTATTTGTTGTTTGTTTACTCTTAGGTTAATGTGTCAAATAATCATCATCTTTCCATTTCTAAACAAGCACATAATTGCTCAGTATCTGAATAAGTGCAGCAGCTTTACTCTCCAGGGAATATTAGAAAAGCTAACTGAAATTAATCATCCCAGATAAGGCCAGCAACAGAATTTTAGAAGGAACGGTAAACAGTGTGAGGTGAAATATGATACAATCTTTCATGGGATTTGAGGGAAGTAGAAATTGTTCAAATTATTTTGAGTTAAATATAGATATATGCAACCCCAAAAGTGACTATTAATGTAATCAGAACCTCTAGAATTAGAAATATCACAAGTATCTTTCAAGCCAATGAAAAACCTATTAATTTTGCAAGTTACAGATAGTTTTATTTAGTTACCCATTAACGAAATTAGTAGGAAAAAAGAAAGCACAAATGAGCAAAGAGAGAGGAGAGGAATTACTTAAAATAATTAAAAGTATAAAAATAAAATATATTCGACTATCTTCCCTGCTGAATGATTTATGTGTTCAGTGTTTGACAGGAAATGCAAAATTCCACTGCAGGCTGTGCCTATCTTTTGCAGAACCGCATTAACGAGAACTTGGGCATATTGGAACTGTATCCTCTAGATATGCTCAAATTCCAGTTAACAAGGTTCTATGCAGAGTAAAGACTAACTGTATTTTTTTTTAGTATATAAGCCACTGAATTAAAAAAATGAATTTTAAAACTAGATATTTATAAATTTACTCCTTGCAAACACTAAGGTAATAATATTAATTAAAATAGACATACAGGTAACAATACTAATACTTTCCAAAACAGTATCTTGTCCAAAGGTTAAAAACAGACTCTTCGGAGCCAGACTATTTCTAGTCATAAACCATTTTTTGGTAAACTCTATAGTAGCTCAATAAGCAAACTCTAAGATAAGTAAGCAAGAATTGACAGGTACATCACCATTTGGTCTTTGTCACATAATTTAAGTAATCAATAATTATATACAAGAACTGAATGATATTATCAATAAAGCTGCTTTAAGTTCCATCAGTAGAAATCTCCTACAGAGACAATATGCACTCTCATGTAGTTAATAAAAACCTAGTCATGTGAAAGATTTTATGATCTTAAAAATCAAGATAAATCATACAGCAGTTAAATTATCAGATTACAATATTATGAAAGAGAAAACAAAGTTTTAAGCAACAACAAAAAAGTGGTTAATAAATGTGAAATAAGATCAACCAGTACGTTAAAGAGAATAAATTTTTAGAAACTCCTAAAAATGTTTGTGTTAAATGCATTGAGTATTTTAAAATCCAAGAATAAAAAGCAAGAAAGCAGATAATGTAAGTAGTTTAAAATGTTATAGAATTAACTACAATAAGGAGGAGGTTGGTATCAAATTGAAAAATCGATAAGATCAATGCCATACGAAACAACTATACTTTGTATAATTAATAGTAAATCTAATAATTAATTCTTAAATTAAAAAAAAATCACTGGAAATGTACTTTTCTTCTAAGAAATACATCTTGAGTTTTATCCTTAGGTGTTTGGGGATTAAAGGGAGGTTTTAAATTCCATACAGTTCAAGCTTTTTTTAATCCTGTCTTTTGAGTTTGGGCAGCATGATTCCCATAAAACACGACTCCCAATCAATTTCATTGTAGTTAGTTCCATGAACCTATAACTACAGTTATTTCTTAGTCTTAGGTCTCAATTCATTTTTGTTCTTTTGATTCCCCCTGCTATCAACTGCATTCCATCATCCCCCCAAATACGTATGTCGAAACCTAATCCCAAGTGTAATGGTGTTTGGGGGTATGACCTTTGGGAAGTAGGTCATGAGAGTAAAACACTCATGAATGGGATCAGTGCCCTTATAAGAAAGGACCCCAGAAAGAAAGTGATTAGTCATCATAAGAAGGCACTGAGAAAAGGCAACTAAGAGCTAAGAAGTGGACAGTAGACACTGAACCTGTATGTGCCTTTATGTTAGACTTCCTAACCTACAGAACAATGAGAAAGAAATTGGTTTACAAGCCACCCAGTCTGTGGCCACAGCAGCCTGATGGACTAAAACACAGCACCCCGGCCCGCTTGACTAATGACACCAATCTTCAAGCCATAAGCCTGGAATCATAATACAACAATCTTAAACTTATCTTTTGGGGCAGCACTGAATATAAATGTCACTCTACCATTCAAAAGCTTTTAAAATAGCAGTTCAAAATGCCATTGGTGGTCCAAAGGTACACACTTCCAGTTCTAAGTGTGTACTAGGGATGTAACGTACAACAGAATGACACAGTTAACACTGCTATATGAGACAGAGGAAAGTTGCTAAGAGTAAATCTTGAATTCTCATCAAAAGTTTATTCCCTCCTTTTATTCTTTTCTTTTCATTATGTCTATATAGGAAAATGGATGTAGGCTGAACCCGTTGTGGCAATCATTTCAAAATATATGTAAATCGCACCATCACACTGTACACCTTAAACTTATACAATGATGTTTGTCAATTATTCATCAATAAAACTGGAAGAATATAATAAAAAATAACATGGCATCTCTACTACTTGAAGTCTGAAAGAATTAGGCCTTACCCAACCTTTTCATCAGATTTCTTAAGATTCTTTGTCATTTTTTTAATTATTATTACACAAAGCCACTTCTTTCCTATTTAGGTTCTGAAAATTATTTTTGAGGCCTCAAATATCTTGACATGCTCTATTTTCTGTCCTATTAGTTTGTAAGTAAACCAATTCTTGTCTGAGCTCATGTCTTTCTACTTAGTTAAAAGCAGCCAGTAATGATCCGTATTTCTAATAATCTGTTTTCCAATCCCATTCTCAAATCTAAAATTCCGTGAAGTCTTTTTTTAAAATTTATTTTATTTTTTTATTATGTTCAATTAGCTAGCATATAGTAAAATGAGTGAAATAAGTCAAGTAGAGAAAGACAATTATCATATGGTTTCAACTCCCATCCTGGGCCTGGTTTTCATCAATGGCTTCTCTATTCTATTAGGAGGATTGATAGTTGGCTAAGTTCAATTTTTTCCTGGGCTTCTAAAAACATTAATGAAGGTCAGCTAATTGCACAGCCTCTGTATTATCATTGCTCTTATATTAATGAAGCGTATTGTATAAACCAATGTTTCATCTTTTAGCTGCACCAATTCCAATAAACCTCTTACAAAAATCTTAGTTATAATGCTATTTCATGCCAAGATTTATCACCACTCCACTCAATCCTGACAATGTGAGCATAATTAGAATATTTTGAAATAGCATCACTCATGGAAGCAAAACATTACTGTTATTACTAATTGTTTTAGTCAGAGTTGCCCTGAAAGAAGAGCCTAATAAATGGTTTCTATGTAGGTGGAGTAGAAGGAAAGGCCAAGAGAAGTGTAATAGTCACAAGAAGGAGAGAAAGCCAGTACAAGGATGAGTCATTTTGTTATCCGATAGACAACTGAGGCATAATCCCTCTAGGAACCTCTAAAGAGCAATATAAAGAATTACCCAGCAAGGTTTAGAAGAACATTATAAACGTTAATCCCCACTGGTTACAGGTTATAGCATGAGGTGTTAAAAATTGGCACATACATGCAAACACACACACACAATGACTGAGTAGCTCCTGCACGCATGTAGGTGGAATGGAAGAGAATTCCTAGAACATAAAGTGAGATGTGTAGTAAAGCTGAAGCAAATAACTGACGGATTACCTCTGCATGCAGCTGATTGCTTATGCAAGAAGGGTCCAGTTGAGTGAATGTTACTGGAGCAAGCTAAACAAGCAAAAAAGTACCATGAAATGCCTAGGAAAGTCAGCATGGGTGAGATCCACCCGACACCCACATGACACTGGACTTTTGGAATTTTTCCTAAGACTTTAAGAGAAATTTTAGGTTGAAGGCAAAATTGAGAGGAAAGTACAGAGAGTTCCCATAAACACTCTGCCTCTATACATTCATAAACTTCTCTATTATCAGTATCCTCCACCAGAATGTGCATTTATTATAATTGATGAACTTATGCTGAAATGTCATAATCACCTGATAGTCACAGTTTACATTAGAGTTCACTCTTGGTGTTGTACATTCTATAAGTTTAGGCAAATATAAAGTTCTACACCCATCATTAGATTATTATTCATTGCTTGTAAATGTTGAACTGGCCTTACATCCTTGGGATAAATCCCACTTGGTAAGACATAGGCTGTTTTTCATATATTATTGGATTTGATTTGCTGAATCTGGGCCTGGTGCTTTCTCTTCTGGAAAGTTATTGATTCAGTTTCTTTGATATAGGCCTATTCAGGTAATTTGTTTCTACTTATGTGTTGGCAGATTAAGTCTTTCAAGGAATTTGTCCACTGTATCTGAGTTACCAAATTTGTGGACTTAGAATTATTCATAGTACTCTATTATCCAATCAATGTCCTTGGGATCTATAGTGATGCCTCTTTTCATTTCTTTTATTAAAATATTAAAAGTTTGTATCCTTTGTTTTTATCTTAGTTAACATTCCTGAAGGTTTATCAATCTTATTTATCTTTTCAAAGAATCACCTTTTGGTTTCTTTCATTTTGTTTATTGATTTGTAAATTTTGGAAGTCAGCCCCACCTGTGGAGTGGAGAGAAACTAAGACTATGAGGGTGACTAAGGGTTTTTCCCCCCTACCTCTTTCAACTGGGTGATTTCTGAAGTCATACTAGTATACAGAAGACTGGCAGTCATAGGGGAATGTTGAATTTGAGTATTTTTAGACCTGTGAAAGATGATATTTAATTGACACTGAAGTACAAACGTTATACTTGGAAAGTTATATCCAATAGTAAACTTCAGGAGAAATGGTGGTTTGCTATATAATTTCAGGAGGAACCAGTAAATAGAACTAACATAAACCCATCAGAATTTGAAATAATTTGGAAGGTAGTGGGTATAGGGAATTAAGAGAAATACTGAAGATTGTTGAAAACATTAACAATTCTGAATCAAAGACAAAATCTGGCATTTAGATATGAAAAGAATAGTAGTCAGCAAATTTGATGGAAAATCAAAAGGCTTCCATGACTCATCTCAAGTGAAGAAAGTACTTAATAAGGGACACATCTATCAGCTTATTGAAATATTGTTGAGAGGTATCAGATTTACTGCAGATATTTTAAAAATGGCAAGATTAACAGCAGTTTCAGTTTGACCTTGATGAATGTGTAATTGCAGAGATGAAGGGAGAACAGTCGATGGAAGTAGTGACTACATATATGCATGTATGTTATAGAGACAGAGATATTCCTTAAAATGTTTTCTTTAAATAAAGATAAAATAATGTAAATGGTGAATTCAGTTAAGTTGGGTTAGTAGATCAAGTTAAATCATGATAGAAACGATCCAATAAAAATTCAAATATGTCATGGCAGAAGGATAGATTACTAATGCAAAGACCTGGATCAGGCCTGATTGTATGGGATCTGGAGTATAAACAGAGAAACTGACTTTAGATGTAAGCAAGGGCAATGCACCCATTGTAACAGAAGGACAAGAATGGATATGCCTGCAGATTCCCATGGATTGGTACATTTGACTGTAATAATATCAGAATTGTTTCTATATTCTCAGTAAGATAATAATGCTAATGTAGAGTATGTGGGGAAGTGAAGAGAGGTGAGGAGTTCTCTTACTTAGTGGCTAAGTGAATTGGCCAGGAAATGGAACAGTCTTGTCAGGCAATCCTAAGGGTACACATGAAATTTGTGTCCACAAATTTAAAGTGAGACAAGTGCATATAATTGGGTGTACATGTGTGTTTTAGTCCCATTCAAATGCACCAACGTAGTTACTCGTTTATAGAGAAATGGATTTATCCAGGTTTGGGGTTTGCTCAGGTGAAAGACGGATGATTGAGGTTACCTGAGAGATAGTAATTATATTAATATATCACAGAATTTAAGCTGGGTAATCAGGAAAGGATGAATAGAAAACGTGATGGAGTTAATGGACTCGAGTTCAAGATGAGGTCAAATTGATTTAAGTGGGTGAATTAAAGGGCTTAAGTTGGGAGTACATAAATCATAATTCATAGCAGAGGATCATGAATCTGATTTTCTGGAGAATCGTGATAATCAGCAATGATAAACACTAAAGAATGAGAACACAGAGCATGGAGTGTGGAAGGTATTTTTTATGGATGAAAAGATCAAAGAATTAGAAGGCCAGAGAGTTAAATATATGGCGCATATGTGAAAGAAAACTTCCTTCCTTCTTTACAGTTATTTGGTCTTTTTACAGGGGGAAAATATTCATGTTAATACAAACAAGAGATACTGCACTATTTATTTAACTTTCTGTGATAGATTGCAAAAGTGACCACAAACCCCTGCACTCTTATCAATAAGTGGAGTCTTTCTTCAATGTTTAAGTCTGTGATGGTTATGTGAATTTCTTTGGTCAAAGGGATATTAGCAAACAGGATAAAAGCAGAGACTTGGCAAGAGCTTGTTCTTTGAGTTTTATCCTCTTTTACAGTGTTTTTAACCTTTCAACTACCATGTGAAAGAAGCTCCCACTCTCTCCTGGATAACAGGAGACACAAGACTTAGCTCCCTCCAATTACCCAAGAGCCTTCCAAGTACCAGTGATGTGAGCTAGTCAACCACAGATCATTCATTTCTTAGCTGACTTGCCACCTGCCAGAGGACGCATAAGCTAGACCAGCAGAAAACAGCTAGTCTGACCCCATCAGGAAAGACTTCTCTGCCAACCCACAGAATTAGGAGCCAAATGCATGATTACTGGTTTAGGCCACTGACATTTTTGGAATAGTTTGTTATACAGCAGTAGATAATTTATAGAGATCTTGTACTTAAAAGTGTCATTGATCTTGGGAATGGGCAATGGTGATGACTGGAAAAAGCAGTGAAGAAACAAGCTAGCCTGGGAAAATAGTGAATAACTTGTTCATGGGAGCTAGGGGAAAAAAATCAATGAGGAAAATGTACAGCAAGCTGACAAAAGGGTGACCCATATGATTTTGTAGTAGAACAGCTTGCAAAACTACCACATGGTCTAGTTTGGAAGGTGGAGTAGGTGTCTAATGTATGTGTCTAGCACATCTTCTATACATTATGTCTGTGGGAATAAAGGTGCCAGTAACTGGTCTCTTTAGTTCAAAAGAAATACATCCAAAACTGCCTTTTAGACATGATTTTAAAGCAAAACATTCTGAACTTCAACTCTAAGGGCAGAACTGCAGGAGACATTTTGGGTCCCAGGGATAAGAGTGAACCTATTTTCCATTTGACAGAAACGTGAATAAATTTCAGCCAGGGGACGGGTATGCTTGATTACCAAATGCCCATAAATGCCTTCCTTTCTATAAATAGCACAAATAAATATGCTAATAAATAGCATATTGCTCCAGCTGTTGAACCTGGAATGGCCATGTGACTTTCTTTGGCCAACCCACTTTACTGACCAATGTGACACAAGCAAAGGCTTAACAAGGGCTGTACATTGGGGATGTTTCTCTTGCAGGTTTGTAACCACATGGTCCTTATCTGAAGAAATCCAGGCTAGCTTGCTGGATTATAAGAGAACGCAGGTGCCTGGATTATAAGAAACTCAGGTGCCTCTCTGATCCTGTACAACAGCCTGAAAAAGCCATACATCTGAATTAAAGCATCCCTGATCACCCAGACACAAGCTGACCCACCAGTTGATAGCTGTATGGGCCAGTTCAGTAGTTATCAGCTGAGTCCTCTTAGACCAGAATAAGCCAGTAGACTCAACTGTGAGTAGACTAAGAGGTTAATTGTTAAACCACTAAATTTTGAGATGCTTCCATAAACAGCAAGAGATGAAATACCTTTTATCTCAAGAAAGCACTATGCTGCCAGTGGGATTTGAAACTAGCACTGTATTTAATCCATCCATTATGATATAACATTCTCATAATGTGATAATGCCATCAATTTTGTTTAAATTTACCATGATCATATACATTAAAAAACAGGACTACTATAAATGTGTAGTTAAGCTTATGAGAAATGTAAGAGAACCAAACCCATCCAGCCCCTTTTTTATAATAAAAGTTACATTTTTAAGGAAATTGTTTTATGTAAAGCTTCTAAGATCTGATTATACACATAATTAGTTTTATCCATAGGTTTCCTTCTTATTACATTTTCATTCTAGTAAAGATCTTAGTAAAGATAGTCTTAGTAAAGATCAATCTTATCCAAGAAAATAATCAATACATTAAGGATTTGTAGCATTATTTTGTGTCATAATTAAGGACTTAAAACCATTAAAATTACTTAAATGATTTATGCTTATAATTGTATTAGTATACAAAAAAAGAAAACATGTTTCTTCACGTTGTTTTGTTAGGTAAATATTTTACAACAAATGGTATGGGGAACAGCACAAATGTGTAGCTTCATCATCCAAAGGATTTTTTTAAAAATTCTAACATTCATTAGAACTTACTGATTTAAACTCCTAACAATTAGATTTTGAATAGTCAAAGAGAATATATTTCTTCTTCTTTTCAGCACTGTTCACAGGGTATGTTATCAATTTCCTGCCACTCTCTCCCTGGAGGAACTAACATTATTTTGATTTTATATTAAAAATAAAAGGCATACTGGAAAATAAAAATGGATTTTGACATTTTTTCCCTCTCCAGAAGAATTCAAACATTAGCAGCACTGACTCTTATCAGGACAATTCCCTGTAGAAGACTAAAGCCTGCAATTGGTCAAGAATCTGTTATATAGAGGTAGGTAAAGAATAAAAGGAGACAACCAAATATTCCTTTGCTAAACCGTGCATGTATTCATCTGCATGTCTCCCCTGGTTTTAACTAACTGCAAAAAAATTAGAGATGTATAAGACAAGTTATAAAAAGTAAGAGACTCTTCAACTAGCCATTTCAATTCTACTAAAACTTATTCAACCAATTTTATTTGCTTATACTGTTAATAAGCTAGACCCCATGCTTTAGAAACGTAGCTCAAATTGAAAACGGAGAAAAAAGGAAACTGGTCATATCTTTCATGTCATATCTCTCCAAATTCTATATATGCATTCATCTTGCACACTCCATTCTGAACTATGGAGACAAATTTGATTTTTGTAATTGGCCAAGTAAAAAGAATCCAGATCTCCCTTTACTTACAATGGGGTTTCATTCCAATAAAAATAAAAATAAGTTGAAATTGCATTTAAGATACCTAACCTACAAACATCATGGCTTAGCCTACCCAGCTTACTATGCTCAGTACACTTACATTAGGCTTCGGTTGGGCAAAATCATCTCACATAAAGCCTATTTTATAATAAAATGTTGAATAGCTTATGTAATTTGTTGAACTCCACACTGAAAGTGGAAAATATTATGGTTGCATGGGTAGAGAATGGTTGTCAGTGTATCGGTTGTTTACTTTGCTGATTGCATGGCTGTTGGGAGCTGAGGCTCGCTGCCATTGCCCATCATCACAAGAGAGAATTGTATAACATATCACTAGCCTGGGAAAAGATCCAAATTCAAAAATTGAAATATGATTTCTACTGAATACATGTTACTGTCACGATATTTTCAAGTTGAAAAACAAGCTGAATCATTATAAGTTGGGGATCATCTGTATAAGGATACTAGTAGTGGAAGTTTGGGAGGCATTCAATACTGCTCAATGAGCGTACCTACTGAATAGGAGAATGGCAAAGCATTCATGTTAGCTAACTGAAATAGCCATTGAATTAGTAAATTAAGCAGAAAGAGCCAAAGACAGATCTTGCTAAGGAAAGGAGACCAAACAAGAGATGTAATTATAAGTTTGGAATAATTTACATTCTTTTAATCACAGGAGTCGATGCAATTAAAAAAACCAATAATTCTGACTAGTTGAAGATAACTACCCAAGTCAAAGTTGTAACTGTAAATGTTCTCATTCCAATTTCCTTGGTGGTAGGTCTTCAAATTATAGTGTCAGTATCGAATGCATGTGAGATTAAACACTAATTAAGATGAGAAACTCAAATGAAGCCACTATCACCACCTTGGAGGAAGTTGTGTGGAAGGTCTTTACAGAACTTTGCCACTTCTTATTCACAGAATATGAATGCACCTGGGAGAAATGGATGGGACTTAGATACAAGGCAGGTGACTTAAGTCTGATGATATGCAAGACATATTTGAGCATGGCTGACCTTTCTTATCTCTAGCAAACTTTGACTCAATACTAAGTAATGATCATGTAATCTATATCCGGTTTATATCATTTGAAATCTACTTCCAAATTTATTGGGGATGGCCCCTAGAAACTAGGACTGAGAACAGGAACACCCACACTTCAGATGCTTTTAAGAATTCACTGAACCCAGGAGTCAATATCTGGGTTTGTTCTCTATCCTTGCTATCATCCCAGGGGAGTAGGCCCAGCTACCAATGAAATTTGAGAAGAACTCTGAGAAAATTGCAATTGACGTGAGCCTTCATTCACATATATTTAAGACCAAAGACTTAAACTTAACAAAAGTTACATTACCTGTTCTCATATCCATGAACTACCTAAGGCAATAGACTAATATGTACTGAGCTTCCATTTAATTTACATGGGAACCCTATTCTCAGCTCCTGCTAAAGTGTTCTATCAGTGGTTTCCAAATCCCTGGGGCTTCTCTAAATGTACCACTTGAGCTGGAGTAGATTTCTGCTACAAGGTAATAAAAACAGCTGAAACAGGTGTAGAATACTCCAAGAGAACACCAAGGGCAAGGCTTTTATTAATTTTATATCCCTGTTCTAAACAAGTAACTATGTGTATGATCCTTCCACTTCAGTAGACGTTATCATTTATTCTTCCCTATAATCACTCCAATTCCTACATTTCAGAACTTTTCCCTACCATCTTCTTGCAGACATGACTCAACTACACTCAGAGTGCAAACACAGAGATTAGAAGCCACTTTTAAAAGTACTGCAGGAGGGGCACATGCGTGGCTCAATTGGTTAAGCATCTGCCTTCAGCTCAGGTCATGATCCCAGTGTCCTGGGATCGAGCCTCACATCGGGCTCCCTGCTCAGCGAGGGGTCTGCTCCTCCCTCTCCCTCCTCCCTTCCCCCAGATTGTGCTCTCTCATTCACTCTCTCAAACAAATGAATAAAATCTTTTAAAAAAATAAATGAAATAAAATAAAATACTGTAGGAGGTACAAGGGACAACATACAACAAGTCTGAACATACACAGAAGAATCTTAACCAAAAAAAAATTACAAAACTTACTTTTAAAAAAAGATAAAATTTCTCTAGAAAAGTTTTCAGTTTAGATTTGAAACACTATAACATGTAAGAGAACATCTAAGCCATAGTGAAAAAAACTATCTCATACTACAAAAAGACACAACTGTGGGTGGTTTAGGAAATCCATTTTGCAAAACCTTCAGTAATAATGTCAATCTCATTACCAACAGGATATTTTAACACAAAGGTCACTATAACCTAGATTTAGCCATTTAATATTAAAAAAATTAAATACTACTGATACAAGTATAATGTTTGTTTTGACAAAATATAACACTTAATAATGAAAACCTCTAAAAGGATAAGAGGTTATTTATTACATAACTTAATAAATATCTTACATAAGATAAAAGCTTTAGGGACCATCCATTAAACTCAGAAATTCACCCTACCAAACTTTTCTTGGAGCCAATATAATAAATAAGGCACAATAAAAGTTCAGAATAAATAGACAAAACCTTCATAATTTAAAAATATGACAGTAAATAAAAAATATTTAAGAAAAGAATGAAACAATAAGAATCTAACTTGTCAGGATATAAAATCAACTTAGATCAATGGCATTCCTTCAATTGTGTTGTATGCAATACAATAGAAAGGGTTACCATGTATGATATTAGTAAATTCTATAAAGTATAAAACTTCAAAAATATCAAAAAGCATATGGAAAATGTAATAAAAGTGCACTGCAGTACATAAACCAAACATACAACGTTTCTAAGTAGGAAGGCCAATGAAGATAAGTGGTCTAATAACTACAAATTTATCCGTAATTCCAATTCAATTCCAATAAATAGGACTTCCTATTCCAATCAAAGTTTATTTTGAAGACTGAATTTCCTCTAATACCCCAGATCATTTGTTAAAAGAACAAGAATGTATTATTCCTTCATGGGTTATCTGGATATTTTCAATTATAGAGCAATTGTGAACACTGTGCCACTGACACTAATGCCAAAAGAAATACGGTGATGAATGTGTTATCAGAGAGCATCCAAAAATGAGATGATGCTGATCGAACAATCTGGCATAGCATAAAAATAACAGTAGACATTGAGTTGAAGATATAATACACAGAAACTGGCAGTGAGAACAATGTCATGTGTAGAAAACAAAATATAGTTAGTATTTGCTTTATACAAAAACACATACAGGGGCGCTTCAGTTAGTTAAGCATCTGACTCTTGATTTGGGCTCAGGTCATGATCTCAGGGTCCTGGGATCAAGCCCCTCATTAGGGTCTGTGCTCAGTGGGGCTCTGCTTGAGATTCTCTCTCTCCCTCTCCCTCTGTTCCTCCCCTCCCACAATCTCTCACTCTAAAATAAATGAATAAATCTTTAAAAAAACAGATACATAATTAATAATTAAAGGCTAGAAAAAAATCTCTCTTGTGTGTGCAGTTTCCACTAGAAGATTTGCTTTCCATGAGAGTTTGGTAAGATGAAAATAATTCTCACCTATCTTAATAACAATATATCTCTAGACATACATACCCCAAAGAGACATAATCATAGTTTTGATTTAAAGTCACTAAAGACATGTGGTCACAAACAAAGCTTCAAGAAATAAAATTAGATCTCTTGAATAAATGGCCCTTCCCAGGTGAGAAAAGTATGCAAAGGATGTTGATGCTGATATGCCCAGTACCAGTTGCTAAGGTTCAGGGTGGAAAAGATAGACAAGCAAGTCTGGCACAAATCAATTCTTTTGGATCAGAGAAATCAGTTGAACATTTGGCAAACAATGACCCTGCACATTGCACTTGATATCAGAGGAATCAAAATTAGGGACAGAGGTGACAGAAAATTCCACCCCTACAACAATTCCCTCACATGGGAATTCTACTAAGGAATGGAGTTAGAAGTGGAGCCGGACACCACAAAGACATCTGTTTCACAGTTTTATGATCTTCCAAGTTTGTAGTTTTGAATGTTTACAGAAGGCAAAGTTCACGGTCTTGAATTATGTTTGACCTTTCCTTCCAGGAGACCTCTTTACCAAACTCCAAGGGATTGCTTCGCCTTGAAACTTGAAGACCATACGTTGTTAGGCCTAGAGACTGCCAAATCCTCGAGCCTGTGAGATCAGACTTCACGACTACAAGGCAGGAAGTCGGGAGTTTGTGAGCTCATTACACTTTGAGCCCTTGAGATCATAAGACTGTAGACCAGGAATGTGCATCATTTATTAACAATTACAAGAAATTACAACATTCTGCCAAGCTCTAAACTCTAGTGATTTATACACAAATATAATTGTATGTGTAAGTTTGTACAGAGATGAAACATCTCACAGTAATAGCCTAGGAAAATATAGTAACAAATCTCCAACCATCTTTGTAAATATTGTGACTTAAATATAGGCCGAATACATACTTTTCCCTGCTGAGACTATACTGATCTTGTTACTGCACATTTAAACTATTTCCTCTCACTTCCCTGAAAGTTCTTCATATGAATGATCTAAAGAGAGGTATCTGAGAACAAATTACAGATGGAAAAGTGGGTAAGTACCCTCTCCTAGGGCACTCTAATTTTTTGTGTATCAACACATTTATTGAGTAAAAAAAATAAAATATATGACAGAAATTTTCTTGAGGGGGAAATGGGGAGCACATTGTTTTACTTACCTAGCTTAAAAAATTAATACACTTGAAGAATAATAATCAGAAAACTCAGGGTGTATGTGTTTACTGGGAGTCAAATAGGCACTAATTTTTTTTCTCTGATAACAGGTGCATATGACAGGCTAAGCAGCTAATGAAGATCCTTCAGCATATACATAAAGAAGCTTAAAAAAGCTAGAAGTGTATCTTTCCATTATTCAGTATGACAGAGGTGGGCAGTCTAAGGTTAATTAAGCCCTATCATCCTCACCACAGTCCAGGTAAGCTTCTTTCTAGAATCAACACAGAAGGTGTTTCTATCACTTCCAATCATACACCAATGGCCAGAATTACTGGCATGGTCACCTGAAAGTATTTAAAAGAGACTGAACTGTATTTTTTAGTACTGTGACCTCACGGTCATCAAGAATTCTGGGCTGGAGATGTTTTCACTAAAATAAAAAAGAGAATGGATACTGAAGGATAGTTAGCATTCCCTGATGCAATTAACTTATTTCACCTTAGAGTTTGTAATATTGGATACTACAATTTCCCCCTCCTTTTATGCTTTTATCCTCAGGAAACTTTTGATAAAGTACCAATTATCATCAAGAGAATTGCCAGCCTTTGTCAGCAATTAGCTAAATAAATTTGATTAAGTCACCAACTACTTCTTCTTCAATAATCTTATACAAAAATCTGTTACAAAATCTCCCATGAACTCATGAAATGTCAGACTGATTATATACTGTCTGAACCACGCTGCAAACTCTTTGATCATTAAGCATCTGTAATAGCAGCACAACTGAGTAAAACAAATGATGTAAGAAAACAGTTCAAAATTAGACTCTGTATTAGACTAGTAATATTTTGGAAATTATCAAGAATCAGACTAATACTTATCTAAATCTGAGCTTTCTGACTTAATGTGGATTAAATATTGGATGCTCTAATAGCAAACTAAATTATTTTCATTATGTTTGAATAAATTTTTTGAAAGATTTTACTTTTAAGTAATCTCTACACCCAATATGGGGCTCGAATTCACAACACCGAGATCAAGAGTCCTATGCTCTACCAACCGAGCCGTGAGGTGCCCCATGTCTGAATGAATTTAAAAGTGAGGTGAATTAAAGATAGCCATTTGAAAATTATAGCCACCTAAATGTGGCATATATACGTATGTATAAGTGTGTCTATGACTTCTTTCAAAGAGATAAAATGATTTAGTGAATTGCGTTCTTTCCTAGGAGACCTACGAGTAAATATTTATATACACTTGGCTGAAACAATATTTTATTATGAAAATTAGATAAACTAATATTAAAACAAAAAATAGAATTATCAATAGATATTTCCTTGCAAACCCAGGAATTTAAACTAATACATTTCTCTATAAACAGAAAAGGACTTGTGAAGCCGTGTCATCTTGTGATGAGGGTAGGACTATATTCTAACTAGATGAAAAACGTGTACCTCAACTAACCTTTGTGCAATTTAATGACCCCAAATAAAATATCCTTTCATATCCTTTGTCTCAATTTAAATGTCAATTTTTACACAATATGTAAAATCTTTACTGATTATACTTTTAAATAGAATTCAGCCTTATTATTCAGCCTTAAAAAAACATCCTGCCAATTGCAACAACATGGATGAACTCAGAAGACATTATGCTAAGTGAGATAAGCCAGATGTAGAAAGAAAAAATCCTACATGATCTCACTCATGTGTGGATTCTAAAAAAAAAGTCAAATACATAGAAACAGAATAGTGGTTCCGAGGAGTGGAGATGGGAGAAATGGAGAGATGTTGGTCAAAAGGTAAAGTTGCAGGCTGAATAAGCTTAGAGACCTAACATACAACATTATGACTAATCAATAATGCTATGTTGTATGCTGGGAAGTCTGTTAGGAGTAGATTTCAGGTGCTCTCACCATGCACACGCACAGAGTGATAACTAAGTGTGGAAATGGATGTTACTTCGATAGATTGCAGCAATCATTCCATTCTGTATATTTATATAAAAACATCATGCTATATACCTTAAACATGTACAACTTTATAAGTTTGGGACTGTATTTAAAAATAATTGTTTAAAAATCTGAAAGTCTTTGATGCCTTCATATTTTATAAATAGTAAGGTACATATAATAAAATTACTGCTTTGGATGTATTAAGTTTATTTCTTATTAATTCACTACAGATTCTTTCCCTTTCAACTGTTTCTCCATGGATGTCTTCTGATAAAAATTATATCAACCACCAAAAAACAATCCCATCATCATGAAAATTATAAATCATTTTTTCTCTCTTTCACTTTTATTCACTAATAACAATCACTGTATTATTTATTTCTAACTCACAATGTAAGATCAATTAAGTCAGAGTTTTGACCAGTTTTAATCAAAGTGATAGATACAGAGTATATACTAAAATATTTGTGGACAGAATAAATAAGTGAACTCGAATACCCGAAGTAATTTCAGAACTCTCATTGCTAAAGATTCCTAGACGAACACAGTTTCTTGTGCATTATAAGGTATTGGTGATTGAGATACTTAAACAACAACGAAACCCACATAGTAACTAGTTTGATTAAAACAAGTGGTCAGACACTGGCAAAAAGTTTGTTCTTTGTATTAATAGGTCTGTAAAGTCTTGATTGTTTTTAAAGACAAAGAAAACTAATATCTTAACTTTTTGATGACGTCAATTAGAAAAATGCCCATCTCAATTCTAATAGGTCTGTGATGTCTAAGATAATTTGACATCTTCTAAAACTCTGGACAGGAGGGCAACACACATCTCAACAATAATATCTAGAGCAGCATGAAGAATGACAAAACTTCCTCCTCAAAGATGAGGAGAGCATAGGCCAAGAAGAAGTTGAAAATATTGAAGATAAATAAAAACTGATATTATTCCACATAATGTAAGCTTTAAATACTCTATCATATATTTAAAAATATATCCTTTGTCATTGTTCAATGTCATCAAGCAATTGAATTGGTTCAGTATTGGTTCAGGAATATGACAAACTACTGATTTGAGGAAGTCTATTTTTCCCCTCATTTTGCTAAGGTGAACCAAGAGAAATGAAGGTCAATTAGGAAATCTTTTTAGTTAAGGTTTGGAAAAGAATGCACAATATTAAATATAAGCATAGCAAGGATATCACTAACAAGACTATCCTTAAATCCCCCCCCCAAAAAAAAGAGAGACCCAAAGGCAGTTGTATTCTTTCTACTGGAAGGTTTAACAAAACTCCTATCTGAAAAATCATCCAAATTCTGATATATTACTTCGTGGGCTAAAGAGTTAAGAGGGAAGTTCTTATCTTTACTTTCTGACAATAGCCTTGTAAGCTTTTCCTTTAACCTAGTGACTTCTATTCCTAGACCCGTGCCATGTGTGACAGTGAAATTCATCCTGACCCTCTTGAAAAATGGTGCAATCCCAAAGGGAAATTCCAACAAAAATAAGTAAGATTTAGTGTAGCAACCCAAGAATACTAGACTATAAACAAACTAAAAGTTCATATTAAATATGATTCCAATTCAGGTAAAGATAAATGTAGACTACTTGAAAAAAAGGCCATATAAAGAAAAAAAACTAAATAAATTTGGAAATAACATACAGATCAGTCATGAAAAAAATGAATGGATATTATAAGTATAACATTGGATATAGCTGAAAAGTTTACTTATGGACCAGGAGTCATATACCTCGGAGACCTATCAAAAATTAAATACAGGTAAATAACATTATTCTGCTTTTGTATAAGATGTAGTATGAAGCAGAACATCATCCCTGCTGAGGTTAAATTGAAAAGTATATAATCTTTAAAAGCCTTTAAATAGGTAAGGGACCTCCAGAAGCAACTGGAGCTAGAGAGGCTAAAATTACAAAGAAGGAGGTGTGCCTGGATGGCTCACCTGGTTAAGGGTCTGCCTTCAGCTTAGTCATGATCCCAGGGGCCTAGAATCAAGCCCTGCATTAGTCTCCCTGCCCAGCAGGGAGTCTGCTTTTCCCTCTCCCTCTATCCATCCACCCCACTCATGCTCCCTGTCTTACTCACTCTCTCTTTCTCAAATAAATAAACAAAATCTTAAACACACACACACACACACACACACACACACACACACTCACACACACAAAGAAGGAAAACTACCACAGAAGACGCAAAGATCGAACTCTCTAGAAAGAACATAACATTAACCTGAAATTATCTTTTTAATGAGCAATATACCAAATAAGGACCCAAATAAACCGAATTCGAGGCAAGACAAGAACTTGACCAAAAACTGAGAAAAATAAGACAAAAAATCCTCAGTGATTCAAATATTGGAATAAATGCACATTAATACACACAACTTAAATAGCACAAAGAATTCCCAACAGGGGGTGATTTTTTCCCCCTCTGGGGATATTTGGCAATTTCTGGAGATATTTTTGATTGTCATAATTGGGGAAGGAGTTTCTATGCCATCTAGTGAGTAGAGGTTAGAAATCCTGCTGAATAGCCTACAGTGCAGGGGCGGGCACCTGGTGGCTTAGTCGGTTGAGCTTCCAACTCCTGAGTTTGGCTCAGGTCATCATCACGGGGTTCTGGGATCCTCAGGGGTCAGGCTCCAAGCTCAGCAGTTTCTCGCTCCCTCTCCCTCTTCCCCTTCCTCTTGTGGGCCTATGTACATATTCTCTCTCACTGAAGTAAATAGAACTTTAAAAACTAAAAAATCCTACAGTGCACAGAAAAACCCTCCCACAACAAAATGTCATCAGTCCCAAAATATCCTGTCCCAAAATGTCAGTCCTGAAGTCAAGAAACCTTAAAATAAAATAGAAAAAAAAAGAAAGATTAAAATTTTCATGAAATCCTAAAATGAGGTACATGGAAATTCTAAAGATGAAAACAAGTGATATTAAAAATCTGATAGCTGGGGTGCCAGGGTGGCATAGTCATTAAGCGTCTGCCTTCGGCTCAGGGCGTAATCCCAGCTTACTGGGATTGAGCCCCACATCAGGCTCCTCCGCTGGGAGCCTGCTTCTTCCTCTCCCACTCCCCCTGCTTGTGTTCCCTCTCTCGCTGGCTGTCTCTCTCTGTCAAATAAAAAAAATAAAAAATTAAAAAAATAGATAAAAATAAAAATCTGATAGCTGAATTGTCTCAGACTAGACAGAAAAGGAGAAAGAATTATCAAGCTGGAAAAGAGCCCACTAAAATATTCAAACGAGGCAAAGCGATGCTTAAGTTTTGATGTAAGTATAGAATTGTCAAATTATATTTAAAAATCTCTTGTAATTTGGGGGTAACTACTTTGAATCCAAACAATAATTTGGGAGCATTTTAACAACATCAAATCATCCAATTCATAAGCACTGTATGACACTCTATTTCATAAAGTCTTCTCTAATTTTTCCTCAGCAATATTTAATATTTTAATATGTATTTCTTAAAAGTATGCTCATAAATCATGTAATCTACACATGGAGTTTTATTTCTCCCACTCCAATCTTTATAGCATTTTTATTCTATCTTGCCTTCGTGTGCTAAGTACTTCTTTGGAATCGATCCTGTGGGATTATGATATTCCTTTGTAAAGGCAGGTAAAATGCATCCATGAAGCCACATTGGACTGGAGATACCTATACAAGAGGATCTAAAGTAGGATATTATCTCTTCAAATAGGTTTATGATTATATAATCAGTTTGGTTATGCTATGTTTTAAGATATTTTTCTCTTTTCTCTAAATTGTCAAATGTATTGGACTAAAATTTTTGTAATATTTTATATTAATGTTTTAGTGTCCATAGAGTTTTCATTTTCACTCCTGAAATTGACAATTTGTTTCATGTTACTTGATTAGTTTTGCTAGGTGCATGCAATTTAAATTTTCCCCCACTAGATTCTCAATCTGGTTCTATATGATGATTCCATTTTGAGTTCTTGACTATATTAAAAATACCTACCTTAAAATTGTCTCCTAAATACAACCTCTTGGTCATTTTGTGGTTGGTTTCTATTGAATGTTTTCATTCTTGCCAATGGGTTACATTTCCATGGTTTTGGTAGGCCTAGTAATTTTTGATTGCATACTAGACATTATAAATATACTGTAGACTGTCTGCCTCTGTTATCCTCCTTTAATTAATGTTGTCTTTTATTCTAGCAGGCAGTTAAATTTGCTAGGTTTGAATGCCAAACACTCTGACTCCTGAAGTTGGCAGTAGCAGAAACTTATTTGATCTTTTATCTTCCCAGCTGTTGTAATTAGCTGGGACCTTGGAATCTCTTTTAAAGATACGTATTACAGGAGTCAAACAGCAACTTGGAGAGAGTTTGAGCAGTTTTGGAGCTCTCACTATATGGATTCCCCCTACAGCATCTCACTTTTAATTTTCTCATTTCTCCTTTGTCTCAAATTTACCATTTGATTCCTGAAGCAAGTAAAACTGACTTTGAGTCTGCATACCTCACTGTGTGTGGTACCCTGAAACTAAAAGCTATATATGTGAATTTTATCCAATATGGTTCCTTTTCAATATTGATTTTTTTTCTAGTTTATGATTACATTACTGTCCTGCGCCTTAATCTATTTTAGTGTTTTAGCCAGATATTATTAATATTTATCGCAAAAAAAAGCCAAATAAATGTTATTTTTCATTGCAAGACACAAAATAGCATTAACTTTGACTTTTATGCTTTTGCTTTGTGAACATCTGAAAAACATAAGCTTTAGACACGGACATCACCTAAGTTACATACATATGTTTAAGTAGCATTGCACTAAGAAAGATATACAGAGATACTAAGAAAACACAAGATTACTTTTCTTTTAAAAGGAATGGTTATATGACTCACTTTTGAGGAAAAAAACAGGGAATAGTAGCATTCTTGTATTAGAGAATATTTTCTGAAATCACAAAACCTACGTTCAAATAGGATTTTTTCATTTTCTGTTTATATCGCCTGAAGCAAGTCATTGAACTTCTGAGCCCAATTTTCATCTGTAAATGAGGATAATAAATAACTGTCATTTTTGACTCATAAGCAATCACGAAGGTCAAGTGACATAAGTAAAATTAAAAAAAAAAAAGCTATGTGCATGTACAAATATATTAAAATAAACCCATTGCAGCTTTAGTTTTGGCAGAAGTCCCAAATCAATACATGTCAACTCTTCCAAGTTTCCTAATTCAGCCGCCATACTTGATCGGCAAAAGCTGAATGAAGGTGTACTTGACTATTACCCTCAATACACAGAACATATAAAAAGGATCCTTAAAGGGGCACCTGGGTGGCTCAGTTGGTTGAGCATCCAACTCTTGGTTTTGGCTCAGGTCAGGATCTCAGGGTCCTGAGAATGAGCGCCTCAGGGGGAGTCTGCTTGATATTCTCTCTCTTTCTTTCTTTCCCCCTGCTCACTCACTTTCACTGTCTCTCTCTCAAATTAAAAAAAAAAAAAAAAAAAAAAAAAAAAACCTTAAAAAAATAAAGGATCCTGATGGACAGTAGATGCAAAAATTTTTCTACAGTCTACCTGCAGCCCACACACTCTAGTAAGGGTACGTACTGATAGAAGTTTCTATCTTCATCTCACAGAATTGAATCAGAATTCAAGGAGACAAAGGAGAATTTTATTTGCGTCTCCTAAAGACTAGGGCAAGGGGTTGGGGGCATTCCAGCTCACTGTTAAAACTAAATCCACACATGATGGAGAGAAAACCCTGCTTGTGGCAGAATGTCAATTGATAGCTCTGCTCAGAAAGTAAACTGACACAAGAAATAATCTACTGTTCTTTCTATCAAGTGTCATACCTAAGTTTTATGAGAGTTGTGTGAGATAGATTCCATGGGGTTGATTAAGACACAGCTACTTTGGCCTTCGTCATTCATCAGCAGAAGTCCAGAAAGCACTGCTCTTCAACTGCTCGACCTCAGACTTCCTGGCTTCTTCAGCAAAATTCAAGAAGGCGCCACAGATCTCAGTGTTTCCAGTGAAATGCCTGCCTTCGCCTCCACCTCCACACATTGCAGAAATTAGGGACAGCTCCCATGACTCTGTTCCTTCTAAGAATACTGCCCGTGACTTGAATACCTGCCCATCCTTGTCTGACTTGAACAGGTTCACAGTCTGCATGCCTGTCCCTTCACAGCTTCTATCCATCTTAATGAACAACTTCACTCTTCCAGTTACTCAGACCAAAAAATTCAACATCATCTGGACTTTTTTTTTACTCATACCTCATATATAATTTTCCAGAATATCCCATCAGGTCTACTGTTAGGCGTTTTCAACACCTTCTCCCCACTTCTCCACAATCATCTTGATCCAGCACACTGCCATCTATGTGGAAGTTTGCCATAACCACTTAACTGGTCTCACTATTCTGTCCTTGATCCTTTACAGTCGTTCATCAAAGTCTTTCATCAAAGTAACAGGAGGGGTACTTTAAAAACACAATTAAAATTAGATCACTTCAATGAACTCCAGTTTGCTCAGAGTAAAGATAGTTGGAAGCATCCTTCAACAGTGGTACTCTCATTTGGCTGTACAGTAAAATAACTGGGTGTTTTAAACATTTTTATTAGGGATGAAGGCATGCATTTGAACTCAGAATTTCTGAGGCATGCGGCCAGTCACCAGTTTTTTCCTATTCATCCTGTACTCAACCTGGTCCCCGTTAACTATCTCAGATCACTCAAGCTCCCTCTGCTCCAATCACACTGGCTTCCTCATTGTCCCTGGAACACCTAAGCACATTTTATCCTGTGGCATTTTGTACTTTCTTTCCTTTCTTTAAACTTCAGTATCTCTAAAGCCTAGAATAGTGTTGGCACATATACAGTGTTCAAAAACTTTTTTTCATGAGAAGAACTACAAGGTCTTTGAAGATGGGTTTCTTTAAAAAGCCATTAGTGCTTCCATGAGAGTCAGCTTTGAGTATCTGCCATTTCCACAGAAATCTAGTGTCCAACCAATTTCAACATTCAGATTTTTATAATTTGTTTTCTGTCTTAACTCCCCATTCTCTCCATGCTCGAAAACCAAGGAAGTCAGAAGTTACAGCTAAGGAAGTTGTGTTGGTTTTGAGAGGACCTAAAAGTTAAAGACAAAAGACCACACTGCTTTGCAGCAGTCTGCTCAAACTGGGGGAAAGAGAGAAATTTCAAAACCTGATGAAGTTTGGAATTTGGACTATTACCCTAAAGTGGCCATAATTATTAAGTCGATACTTTCTTGGAATTCAGTAGAGAAAGTTTTATTATCTTTAAGTGATAATGTCTTACAAGGACCACTATAAACATCACCCAGTGGTTCAGAATTAGTTTGCAGGCACAGTTTTAGGAAAAGGAATGCTTATTTTCTGATTCAAACTCCAAATCCCACTTGAGAAGTTGAATACTTAATAACAGTTAATATTAAATGAGGATATTATATTTGAAACTTAGGCTAAAGAGAATAGAAAAATAAAACATTTCTTTAACCTATTATAAAACATTTTCACAAAGCTAATTGCTTTCTTTTTATTTCTTTGCTTCCAGCGTGCAAAAAATATTTATATTCTCCTAACCTATCTACGCAGGTATAACCCAAGGCAGAAATCATGTAATCGTGTTACAATTACAATCAGTCACTTAGGAGGAGAGTTCTGAGAAGAGTTATTCTTATAGTTCCCCAAGTAACTTTTTCCTATTACTGTTTTTTTTTCTTCTCACCCCCAATTTTTATTCTCCCTCACAAAATGGTTTCTCAATTGTACTTTAATCCTGCAAAAGCAATCCCTGGCATAAAGGGTGGTTTCATGGCCCAAGTTTTCACCTGCTAGCAGTTTCTCCTTTCCTTCTAAACGATGAGTTCTGTTTCTCCATTTAATACTTTTCTAGGAAGCAATGGACCAGCTTCTTTTGTATAATAACTGCTATACGCCTAAAGTAACCAAAGCTTTTTCTGATTGTGAATAAGAACATTTTACCTTCAGACTTTTCCCTTGCCTACTTCAGTGGAATTTTTTTATGTCAATTATGCACCATGACTACTTTTATACTGGTAAAAATAGTAACAGTAATAATCATGTTTCTTACATTAGTCATGTGACAAAAATCCCAGAAAATAATGGTTTAGGGAACTAAGTCATGTGGAACTGCAGAGAAACAAGTCAGGACTGTTTTTCCTCTCATAGAGAAGAATTGGATTTGGCCTATGTGTGTGCATATGTGTGTGAGAAAGAAAAAGACACATCCAATGAGTATGATACTTTTTAATTGTCAAATACAAAATAATTGTTTTAATGTGCCTCTCAAAGAGGTTGATAAATCTTAGCTGCCCATGAATGTTCAGCTAAAATATGATTTTTGGTAAATGTCCATTTGCTACAGAATCTCACATCACAGATCTAGGTAAACACATTGC